>NC_133617.1:163827779-163875279 GCF_048593235.1 Sminthopsis crassicaudata
ACATAATTAAATCCATGGTATGACCAAAACACCTAAAGGTTAATGAAAATAAAGATGTAATTCCCACCTTTCTTTCCTCCCCCCTCCCTCTAGTCCCATCCAAAATCTTGGAGCTGCTGAAATTTAGGTTAAGAACCTCCACTCCAACCATCTCTTTTTCTGGATGAGGAAATTGATACCGGGAGAGAAGTCAAGTGTCCAAGACTTAAACCCAGGGTGGTCTTCCAATTATGTGGCTTGTTTTTATTTTTTTATTTTTTTACTGCACCATGCTACTGTTGACACTGCTTTAAAATATTTTGATATCTAAGTAAAAAAATATAGTTATCATTTTATAACTTATTAAAACAAAACAAAATCCACTTGACCTCAAATATGACTCACTTTTCTTCTCCACCCTTCCTCCCCCCCAATCTATTAAATGCAGAAATAAAGTAATGAGGTCTACTGAAAAGTCCCTCTGCCACCACCCAGTGGTGATTACTTGAATTCAGCTCTAGTTACTATTCCATTTTGTTTTGAATAATTAACAATACCCAATACAGGCAGTTCTCTCACCTAGAAGAAGTTTGCCAATTCTTCTTTTATGCTCCATTTTAACTGAATTTAAAATTAGATGTTACACTTCTTCCAGTTCTTACACTTCTCTTTTTGTTATGCTGTAAACAATCAGTCTGTTAGATTCTAGGGGCTGAAAGATGCCTCAGCAATTCAGAGAGCAAGCAGTAATTCATGTTGTGGAAGAGATTTCACACTAGTGGAGTTGTTCCAATTCATCCGTTGTGCTTTCGGTGTGTCTTGACTCTTTCAAGGCTTAGTTTCTCACACCTTGTGTTTTGTAGTTTGTACACTAGAGGCTTTCAAAAGGTCACCTTCCCAGGACAGGTGTTATGACATCTCCCCCAGGTGACTTGCAGACTGTTTTTAAAAAAAAGATGTGTTAGAGTCTAAAGGAGATTTTCTCATTAGCAGAAGGAGAAAAAAGATTAGATGATGGTGGGTTCTTTACTTTGGTGACTTTACTTTTAGGATTAACTACCTGTAGCCTGAGGGTCTCCGGCAGTTACTACAATTCTTGTGTCAAGGCTGCCAGGTTGGAGGATTCAGGGTGATCACAATCAACTCTCTGAGCCTGGATGTAGCCACCTTCAACAGGGAAAACTTAGTTGAATAATATAATATCTGACTTTTATGTCTCTCACACCTCTTTTTCCCCCTTGTATCTTTCTTTCCATTATAAGGTATGTTGTTCAGTTGTTTTTTCAGTTGTATTTGATTCTTCAGGATCCCTTTTGGGATTTTCTTGGCAAAGGTATTGGAGTGGTTTACCATCTCCTTCAGCTCATTTTACAGATGAGAAAACTGAGGCAAACAGGGTGAAGTGACTTGCTTACAGTCTAGTAAGCGTTTGAGGACAGATTTTAACTCAGGAAGAAGTCTTCCTCACTCTAAACCTTTTTTAAATTTTTTTTTTAATTTTTTATTGTGCTATTTAACTATTCGTTGTAAGATACAGAGATTATCTAAATGGGGCTTTCAAGAATCTGGGCTACTTTTGTCTAAGATAACTTTGATTCCTTTCCTGGAGATGAAGAAGGGGTCATGAAGCCAGTCATGATCTTCTCCTCTGAGAGAGAAGAGTATCAGACCAGAATTATATTTATTATATTTATTTATTAAATAGTGCTGTTGTAAGGTGATGATTTTCTTTTCTTTCCTTTTTAAGGTTCAAATCACTTTCTGGTTTCTATCCCTTAAAGAGGAAAGGATTCCCCAAACTTAGCTTCACAGGTTTGACTCCATCTCATCTAATACTAGTTACATAAAAGATCATTACAAATAATGAATGGTGCATAAATTCATTTATCCAAGTAGAAATCAAGCAGACATCAGAAAAGTTATACAAATGAGAATATACCATGAAATTTGCAGTGAGTGAGTTTTACCATTGGGATCAAGATATATCAACCCAACTGACATAAAGAAGACAATTTCATCCAAGAGAAAATTTCCCAAAGCCTCCAGAGAGGCAACCTACTTATTTTTAAAATTTTTTTTATTTATACTTTTTTTTCACAGTACATATGCATGAGTAATTTTTAGAATAATATTATCCCTTGTATTCATTTTTCCAAATTATCCCCCCTCCCTCCACTCCCTCCCCTAGATGACAGGCAATCCCATACATTTTACATGTGTTACAATATAACCTAAATACAGTATATGTGTGAAAATCCAATTTTCTTGTTGCGCATTAAGTATTAGATTCTGAAGGTATAAGTAACCTGGGTAGATAGACAGTAATGCTAACAATTTACATTCACTTCCCAGTGTTCCTTCTCTGGGTGTAGTTATTTCTGTCCATCATTGATCAACTGGAAGTGAGTTGGATCTTCTTTATGTTGAAGATATCCACTTCCATCAGAATACATCCTCATACAGCATTGAAGTGTACAGCGATCTTCTGGTTCTATTCATTTCACTCAGCATCAGTTGATGTAAGTCTCTCCAAGCCCAGAGAGGCAACTTACAACTCAACAGCCTGAGAGGGAGCTGCCTTTCACCTTTATCTTTGCTTTCTGATGTTTATTCTCAGTGCAGGGATCTAACCTCGAAAAGAGTCTTGAACTGTCTTCTCTCTTGAAGTAGGAATAAAGCTGTCTCTCTTTTCCAAATCTCTCAAGCCAATTCTAGTATCATAGAGAAAGTAATCATTCTATTTACCAATCTGGAATCACACTTAGGCAGTAGCATGCCAAATACTCTAGGCTAACCAAAATTATTGTTGAAGCATGAAATGTCATAGTATGGAACCTATATGTAAAATGGATTCAAAGGCGCTGTCCATCGAAGTGATTTGTTGTCTTAGGTAACAAATCCTAGGTAGCAGGCCACAAAATCTAAGAACCACTACTAAAGATACTTCTGGGTAAAATTTCAGGAGACTCTTATTACATAATTAGAAGCTCCTTAAAAAAAGGTGTCATGCCTTATTTGTCTTTGTAGTATCCATAATGAACAAACCAATGATGTTTGTGATACAGCCATTAGTTGACTAAACAGCAAGTCAGCAACTAATGATTATCTGACAAATTATTAAAAAACTCGTTTCCTAATTTTTATGACAGACTTCATTCTTGAGCTTGGAGTTAGTAGGATGAGACTAGAATTGTAATTTCCTTAAAACGTTAGGAAATAACAGGTGATATCACAAATCATAGAATCTGTGAGTTGGAAGAGATCCCGATGATACAGAGTCATAGTTGGAAGGGAGTTTATATGATCAAATTCCTTTATCTTATAGATAAATAAACTGAACTCTAGGAAGCTTTGTCTTGCCCAAAGTTACACTGAATCCAAGTCCTTTGACTCCATATTCAGATCTCTTTGGATTAAATCACGCTAAATCAATCCTACTTGCCAAGAATTCTTTCTGTAACATTTGTCAAAAGTGGTCATATAGCTTCTCCTTATGACTTAATACAGTCTATTTTCTGATACTGGGAAAGATTTTCCCCTTATGTATTGCCTATGGTCCCTGTATATGAGTGTCCAGAAAGCCAATTTTGATTTGAGACATTTTGTGATTTAGGATCCTGTCCTTCCCTCTCTCAAAAAAACAAAAAACAAACAACAACAACAGCCCACAAAACAAAACACCAACAAAAAACCCAAAAACAACCAAGCAAAAAAAGACCCTACCAACAACAACACAGATCAAAGGCTTCCACTAACATTTACTTTTCCTAACTAATAATAAGAGACACAGTTCAAAAGAAAGACATCTAATCAAACAGCCTAGAATACAAGAAAGCACCCATAAGGAGTGCACTCTCCCATAAATTATAACAATTTGTATATACAAAGAAAGCATATTTGGCCAGGAGATGTACATGAAGGACATACACTCAGGAAACACACGTGGCCAGAACTAACCTATGGAAGGCAACATCCCTGCTACAGAGCTGCCATTGTGATCCCACTGAGTCCTGAAGCTTTTTCAGGCTAATGATTCACTTCCTGCTGTTGTCACATCTTAGTTTGTATCCCATTAAGGCATTTTTGACTCAACCCTACTCTACTCAAAAAAGCTAAGTGGATTCTAGAGCATGAAGCTCCCTTAAGCCCTTGTAAAAATTTCTGACCCACCATGAGAATCAACTTGAAATAATAATGTCTTTTGACTTTTTACCTTAAATATCTGGTTCCAAATTCCTACCTTTATTATGCATGCCAGCCAGGACAAAATTATTTTTCTCTCTTTACCATTTCAGCTGGTATCTCAGCTCTTATTTGGAACCTAAATGTAACTTTTTGCAATTGCCACCTTCAAGTTAGCTTCGATTTCTGCCCCTCTACCTCAAGCAGAATAAATTTAATTCATCTGTCAAATGACTGCTCTTTAAATGCTTAAAGGCAGATAACATGTTTTCTTCTTTGTGCTGAACCATTGACCAATTCTCTTAATGGCAGAATGTTTTTCTCTCATAGAAATTTATTCTAGCAGAGGTTTTGCCATGAAAACAGTGTCAGTATTAGAAAATTAACTGTGACAAGAGCAGTAAAGGAGCAAAATGTGCCAGTGGACATATGGACTTTGGAGTCAGAAGATCTGGTTTCAAATTCTAGCTCTCTTACTTAGTTGTGATGTGAACTGTATTCCCAATGACCATTGAACTCTCTCCTCATTGGAAAAGATCAATGCCCCATGACTGTATGAAAAGCATAGCAGAGCCATTGAAAGCAAGAGAGAGGAGATTCCCTCTTCTTTCAGCTATTCAGATCTTTTTAGGTTGCATGTAACTTTCTTCAAGTTGCTGAATCTCTTTGTACTTTGAGCATTTTTGACTTCCAACTTTGAGAGAGAAAACGGATAATGCTAACCAAATTTGAGGTAGCTGAAGGAAAAGACTTTTGGGAAAAGCTGACAGGGGAGGAACTAGCATTTTCCATCATCTTGTGCTTGCTTTGCTAAAGACTTCAGTGAACTTCTGCTTAGTTGAGATATAGAACTTTCTCCGTTGCAAAAATTACCTTGTTTCAATGGGAGAGTTCCTCTATTCTGTATTATCTATATATTTTCTCTGATTTCTGTTTTACTATGATTTGGTTAAATAGATTTTTGATATTTGGGGGGAGGAAGGGGTCAAACTTGGGGATTTGCTCCCCTCCATTAATGAAATAGAGATAAGTTTGGTTGAAGGAGAAATCATATTGTGTTGAATAGCAATATTAAAGAGAGCAAATAGATGTAATTTTAACCTAACACTCCCTTTCTCTAAGGAGAATAGAATGGCAACTTTTGGACTCAATCTCCTGCTTCCCTTCCTTAAATATTTTTAGAAGAAGGGCAGGGGGAGAAAACACTAGAGATGTGTATTCTGCCAATGACATGCCCATGCTATAGTGGAAATCAAGTGATTTCTAAGGTTATTCCATCCTTTAAATCCCATGATCTCAAAAATAGTATGTCTTCTATGAAAATTGAAGTAATATTGTGGGAGATAGTCATTCATTCAATTTGTCCTTAGTCTCTTATGTAATTTTTTAATTTTAATTTTTAAAAATTTTTAATTTAAAAAATATTTTATTATTTGGAATTCAGAGCCATTCCTCCTGCAACTTCTAGTTAACTAAAATTCTTCTGTTAATATTAACTTCACCTGCTTAAAATCTGACTTCTGGAATATTAATGTTGAAAAGACTTTGACATTCCTTGAATAAAAGCCAAGGGGGGGTTTGAGCTCCCCAAACTGATTTACTTATTCGTTAATTCCCCAGCTAACTGTGTAAGGAAGATTTCTCTGATAGCAGCATTCTTGGTTATCTTGGTGACATTAAAATCTTCCTCTTCAATCAGCTTATTTGTGAGCCCTCTACATGTAGTTTTATCTGTAGGCTGACTTAGTTTACCTATAAAGTCTGTTTAAGGAGGTTTGCTCACATATGAGATTATCTATGTTGGTTTATGTATGAGATTATAATTTTGCTTAACTAAGTTTACTCAACTTTTATAGTATTGAAGAAAACATAGGATTATGAATCTGTCTTTAGCTTTCATGACCTATGAAGAAAGTATAAAATTACAATATGTAAAAGGATTATTTCTTTTTCACCTTGACATAAATTTGTCCATAAGAGGCCTTGTTAAAATCCTGTCTTCATTCAGATTTATTTTGTTTGAGAGTTCAACCTATGTATGCATGCTTGAGCACAATAATAAAACTTAGGTTTTTACCTCTCTACTTTCTCTTTTATGGTAGATTCATTTTGTAACTGTTATTTACTGCATGAAATCAGAAAAGAAATATTTCTCCTGAAATACTTAGATAAGAAATAAACCTACATGAAACACTGATGGGAAAACTTCATTATACTATTAATTTTTTTTTTTGTTAAATACAATAATTATCAACAACAAAAAATTAAATAAACAGAGAGAACAAAGGCCAGAATTGTGCCTCAAACCTTTAACCTTAACAGGAGTTAATAGATAAGCAAAGAGCTTGCTTTTTTTTTTTTTTTTCTGTATGCCCTTACAGGAATGAGCCAAAGACAATATTTGGCTGTTTCTTTTTCTTCATATTTGCTACTTAAATTATTTTCCTTAGGGAAAAAAATCATTCTTCTGCATACATTATAGAAAGTAGAACTAAAGTCCTTAAGGACCTTAGCAACAAGGACTGTTGCTTTTTTTTTTTTTTTTTTTAATCCCCAGTCCTAACGTAGTTTCTGACATATATAGTTGTTTGATTAATACCTATTGATTGATTGAAGATGGACCACAATACAATAGCCTGGTCTAGGACTCCTAAACTCTGTGTGGGCCATTGGGCCAGCCAGATGCTTTCCATTCCCTTTCAGAGCATAATGTGCTTAACTATAGTTTGAGAGATATTGCCTTATTTGGAGACATTTGTCTCCAGGAGGAAGCACTCTTCACAAAACCATTTACATACATTTTTGTGTTTAGCTATTTCTGTTGTCCCATCACTACTACTTTCCTCCACATATTGTAGCATTAGAGGAAGACCAGAGAGTGAATTTGCTATTATAAAATATTTACGTATGTAACTTGTCTAAATATAAAAATGGACCAGCAGAGGGCATGGATAATCTGAGCTCTGTCCCACCTTTTCATAGGAAAGCTGTGATGGCATTGCTAGCATGGTTGAAGGAAGTCCAGGCAGTGTTCTAAACTGCCAATACTAGGTGACCTTTCCTCTAGTCTCTGAGAGGGTTATTGAATTAGAATTAAATCTGTCAGCCTATTCCACTCCACATTATTTTTAGTCAAATGTATGAGTCTGCATTCAGATCGAAACGTTACTTCTCTGATCACTTTTTAAAAAATAATATTTATTTTTTTTACTTAATAGTATTTTTTAAATTAGATGTAAAGATAGTTTTCAATATTCATTTTTGGAAGATTTTGAGCTCCAAAATTTTCTCTGTCTCTCCCACTTCTCCCCCCTCCCCAAGACACCAAACAATCTGATATGGGTTATACATGACCAATCATGTTGAACATATTTCCACATTAGTCATGTTGTGAAAGAAGACTCAGAACAAAAAAGAAAAACCATGAGAAAGGGGAAAACCACAAAAAAAAAAAAAAAGGTGAAAAAAGTGTGCTTCAATCTGTATTCAGACTCCATAGTTCTTTGGATTTTCCATCCGAGTTCCTTGAAAATGTCTTGGGTCATTGTATTATTGAGAAGAGCTAAGCCTTTCTTAGCTGATCATTGCAAATGTTGCTGTAACTGTGTACGGTATTCTCCTGGTTCGGCTCACTTCATTCAGCATCTGATCACTCTTGGGGTACAACGGTGGACCTTGCTTTATGCTTGCAATTTAGTCCCTTTCCACCAAATGCTGGTAACATAAAAGATTATCATGAATAGTGAATAGTGAGTAAAATCCACTTATTCAAGCAAATCAACAGATTTGAATTCAACAGATGTATTCGACTGATTTGAATATACCAAAGATTCTGCATAAAAGTAAATGAACTCTTCAGCTGTGAGAGGAAATTTCATCCCAAACCAAGAGGGAACAATTTCATCCTGATAAAGTTGTACACAATATAAACACAATGGAGGTCAAGGGCCCCTCTCTGATGGGGCTGGTTTCCTATATGTATAGGTGACTCCAAAAGATGCTAGGATCCATTCAAAACTTCTCACCTTTTTCTATTTCTCTGTCCTGCTCGCCTTCCTTTTTCTCCTCCTTATCTCTCTGTCTCTCAGTTCTCTCAGTCTCTGTCTGTGAATTTTTGTCTGTGCCTCTCTGTCTCTCATAGTCTTCCTCTCTTTCCTGCTTCTCCTGAGGTATTTTAAGTCAGACACACAGTGTAGTATTTAGCATTTTCTCAACAAATCATGACTCATAACTCCCTCTGTGTACCCAGCATACAACATAGGATCGTTTCTCCCCCTTCTCACTTGGATGAGAGTAAATGATATAACATGCAATTGAAACAAAGAACTGGAGCTAGTTAGAAGCAATGGGTACAAAACCTAAGTTCATTATTTACCAGCAATGTGACCTCAAATAATAACAACATATTCATGTAGCATTTTAGAGTTTGAAAAGTGTTTTATATACTTTCTCTTAGATATATTCCCATTTGGTCCTCTGGGTAACTCTGTGAATAGGTACCATTTTAATTTCGTTTAGCCTTTACTAAAATTGAGGCTAAAATGAGATAAATGGAGACTAGATCTCACACTTTCACATAGATTCTCAGAGTTATAAACTTGAAGACCACTTTGACCAACCCTCTGTTTCACAAAAGAGACAAAAGACGGGTCAAAGCAGGGACCTGAGCTTCCTGATTTCCAGGCCATAGTGTTGAAAATTCTTTTCCCCTCTGAAGGTAATCTTCCTTCTAGAGCATCTCCTCTGTTCTCACAATTAAGAATTAGAAGATAGACTGAGACCAATTGCAATTGCAATCTGGCAACACGTTTTCTGTCCCTCCTCAGCCTCTAAATTTGTAGGAAAATTTATATAGAAAGAAAGAACAAAATTTCCAGAGAAATTTATAATCTCTGGGTTGAGAAACAAAGGTTTCTCTAGCAAAGCATGTCCTTTCTTTTCCCATCCGAAGTTTGCCTCCTACCCATAACTCACTGCTCTCTCAAGCAATTTTATTGAGAAGTAACCACATTAGGCAGAGATCTCTTAGAGGAAGAAAAGCATTTTCCTCTACCAGGAACCACACTCCCTCCCTGTTCTAGGTCCTGGCCTTAATTAAGAATTAATTATAAGAACTATACAGTCTAATCCACCTCTTTTTTTTCTTTCCCCTTTTTCTCCTCTTTCCAAAGTGGATAAATGATGCAGTGGGTTGGAAGATCAAGATCTGGATTCAGGAAAATCTGAGTTCAAATCTTGATTCTGACATTCATTAGTTGTGTGACCCCCATCTCTCCAGGCAAATCACTTAACTTTGTCTCAATTTTTCAAATCTCAGCTAAAATCCCACTTTCTGTAAGAAGGCTTTTTCTAGTTTTTCTTAATTTTAGTGTTTCCTCTCTGAGATTCTCTCCAGTTTATATTATGTTTGTACAAAGTTGTTTATAAGTTATATCTTCTGTTAATTTGTGAGTCCCATGAGAATAGGGACCTTCCAAACTCCAATTCTCATGCCTAAATTAATTGCCTCAAACTTAACATACATTTAATAAATGTTTCTTGACTGCCAAGAGTGGTAGGACCAACTGTCCTAACTGTTTCTAGGAAGATATGACCCTCTAGTAGGGAATGATTTTCCTACACCTTGTCTGCCGCTACCCAGCCTTCTCCTTTGGAGAGAACAGGAAATGACCTCCTCTTCTTCATTCTTCTTCTCAGGCAAGGAGATATTTTGGGAGTTGACCCTTTGAATGCCCACTATCAGTCCCAAGACAGTATTAGGTTTCTTGAGTTCTGGTCTCACCACCTGAGCCTCCATCCTCTTTCCTTCTGTACCCAACTCCAAAAAATACTTGAGAAGCAACTCTTTCCTACCCCCAACTTCATCTTTCACTGTGCTGTATGAGAGGAGGGATTAATGGCAGCAATTAGGTCAGATGTGGTATTGGAATGAAATTAAACACTTCCAAGTCATTGAACAGCTAGCAAAAGGAGGTTTACTTTGCTGTTAACAGCAAAGATTTATAAGGAAACTCTGACAGAACCTCAGGGTGCAAAAAAGCATCCAGTCTCAGAGCAGGATGTGATGAAGGACATGCTAACTGGTGGGCCTTCTTAAATACTTCAACTCTGAAGGGCCTGAACTTCAATTATTTAGAATGTTATCAGGAAGCTGCACCAGAAAAACTAGGTCCTGAGGAAAGCATTGTCTTCTTGTTAAGATTCTCTGTGCTGTGAATGGAAGGAAAGAAGCTATGTTAGGGAAATGCTGACATAATCATATGGCTACAGTCATACTTCCACTCTATTCATTCCTCCTTCCCCAGCCCCTTCCTTTCCACCCATCTCTGTCCCTGCTTTCTTCCATAGAGGAACAATATTATGTTCTCCCCTTAGTGAAAATCCCTTAGTATCCTGGTGGTCCTATACTAATTTATTATCATTATTATGTTACTATATTCCAATATACCTCAGTTTCCTAATTTTTAAAATTAGAAGGTAGGAGTAAATAAATGTTAAGTTCCTTTCCAGTTCTAAATCTGTGATAATAACTAACACAATACTTTTAAGATTTTAAAAGTGCCCTACACATAATATTTGATCCTCACAACAGTACTAAGAGAAATGTGATATTACTTCCCTCTTACAGCTGAAGAAGCTAACAGATAGATAAATGATTTGCCAAAGCTTGTAAGTGTCTGAGGCCAAATTAGAACTCAGCTCTTCCTGACTCCAGGTTCAGTATTTTATCTACTGTTAATTATTTGCCTTCCTTCTATAAATTATTTCCTATTCATCCTTACTTTGTATATGTTTATGTGCATGTTATCTCCCTTACTATATTGTAAGCCCCTTGAGGACAGGGATTACCTTTTTCAAATAAAAAGAAAAGTGTCCCCAGTACTTAGTACATCTGACACATGGTAGCCACTTAATAAATGTTTATTGATTTATTGATTTATCTGTTACTATGATCTTAAGGGCAATTGTACCTACTAGAAAATTATAGAAGCACAAATATGGAAAATAGACACACATTCCAGCTGCTTTTCATACAAGAACAAATGAAAAACTGGAATTTTAACATGGAAGTGTCTGGGAGAGCCCAAATAATGCTTCTATTGCTTTTTCTTAGAATAAACACATTTTCTTTCACATGCCTCAAAGAGACTAATGTCAGGCACAGACAGTATGGCAGCCCCAAGCAGCTGTTAGAGGTTTACTTATAAAACTGGTCTAAACCAATTGGTTACATTCTTCTGGGCTTTGGCTCAGGGTCCTCCAGCGTTCCTCTAGACAGAGTCAGGAATACAGGACCTCAAATAGTTTTAGGCACTCTGCTTTGCCTAGAAATGTATCCAGACTGGAATTCAGGATCACAAATTAAGGAGTGGTCAAGAGACAACTTAAGGAGCTGTGGGAGGCATTTTATGATGCCCTCATGATATCCGCCACTCCCAACTCCTTTTGTTCCTGACAGGTAAACCAGGAGCAGGTTAAAAAGAACAATTTAAAGATAAAGTCTGTTAAAACAGAATTAAGAAATTTTAAAAATCAGCGTCATTTAAACCAATGACTTCTGCTCTAATGAAGCTGTTCCAGCTAGAGCAGTTGACTTGCCAGAGTCTCCCACTAGTGTCTGTAAGCACGTCCCTTCACAATTTCTCCATCAATTTGTGGGAAAGCTATCAGAGTTATAAGTGGGCCCTCACTTTGGGGCTTGAAAGAAAATAGGCCAGATTTCTAAAAAATCAGGTGGAAAGCTTTAAAGGCTCTAGCCCCATCTTTCTCATTCCTTGTGTTTATTATTTTGGGGTCACTAGAAGTTGAGTTATGGCTTAGACTTGGGCCAAGTATGAACTATTGTTGCTCAGGCTTAAGAGCAGTCATTTTTAGTGGGGTGAGATGGGGAGGGAGAGGGAAGGGTGGTGGTTGGAGCCGCCTATAACAGATGCTCCCACGGTGCTTTAAGATTTACAAAGTCCTTTCTGCATACTGTGTCATCTGAGCTTCCCGTCAGTTCTGTAATACTGTCCGGGTTTTCAGAAGAGAGATTGAGATGGTAAGTGCTTCACCTCGCTCAGATAGCAATTGAGCATCAGAGGTACAATCTGTGCTTTCTAAACTCCAGGGTTAGGACTCTTTCCATGATTACTCCAATGCCACCAAATTTGCATTCTAGCTAACAATTGTACCATGTGAACCTTAGCTTTTCCTCTGTCCTCTCCGTGACTCACCTGTAGAATGGGAATAGATGACATTTTAAATTATACCCTGTCTTTTTTTCTTACTCTTTGCTTCTTCTTGGAATGCACATTATAGTCAATAATTAATAGAATGCTTCATCTTAAACATTAGAATCCTTTTGTTTTCCTCTTGGCCTGACTGTTCCTTCTCAATTGTCTGTCTCCTTTGCTTTTTTTTCATCAGATCATGCCCACTGACTGGAGTTGCCTCCCAAGACTGTCCTGGACCCTCCTCTTTCCAAATGATGGTGAGTTCCTCCAGAACAAAGAGAGTATTTTTTTGCCTTTCTTTTCTATAAAAAGCTATTGCTTTTTATAATGCCTGGCACATAGAGTTGCTGACTTAATTCCTTATTCTCTCTTTCTTTTTCTGTCTCTGTCTGTGTTCCTCTTAGTCTGTTTGCTTCTCCTTTTTTCCTCATCTTTCTTTTTTCTTTTTTTTTTCCTCTCCTCTCCTCCTCCTCTTCCTCCTCCTCTTTCTCCTCTTCCTCTTCCTCCTCTTGCTCTTCTTCCTCCTCCTTCTCCTTTTCCTCCTCCTTCTTATTCTCCTCCTCCTCTTCCTTTTTCCCTTCTTCTTGATTTCTCCCATTTCATTGTCACCCATGGGTCAAATTATCATCTCTATATAGATGACTCTCAGATATATATTTGTCTCCTTTCACTCTGGTGCCACATCACCAACTAGATTTTAGATATTTTAAAATAAATGTCCCATGGACATCTAAATCAACGTGTCTAAAATAGAATCCACTATCTTGCTTTTCAAATACTCTCTGCTTCTGCACTCCCCTGTCACTCCCCAGGGTACCATCACCCTTCTAGTTAGCCAGGTTCACAACCTTGATCTCACTTCACTCTCACTCATCCCACCATTTAGGCCTGTTCTACTTCAAAAATATTTTTAATGTCAATTTCTCCGAACAAACAGCTACTACCTAAGTTTAGATCCTCATTGCCTTTCCTCAAGATTATTACAATATCCTCCTAACTTGAAGAGACTTACATCAACTGATGCTGAGTGAAATGAATAGAACCAGAAGATCTCTGTACACTTCAATGCTGTACGAAGATGTATTCTGATGGAAGTGGAAATCTTCAACATAAAGAAGATCCAACTCACTTCCAGTTGATCAATGATGGACAGAAATAACTACACCCAGAGAAGGAACACTGGGAAGTGAATGTAAATTGTTAGCACTACTGTCTATCTACCCAGGTTACTTATACCTTCGGAATCTAATACTTAATGTGCAACAAGAAAATGGTATTTACACACATATATTGTATCTAGGTTATACTGTAACACATGTAAAATGTATGGGATTGCCTGTCATCGGGGGGAGGGAGTGGAGGGAGGGGGGGATAATTTGGAAAAAATGAATACAAGGGATAATGTTATAAAAAAATTGCTCATGCATATATACTGTGGAAAAAAATTCTAAATTAAAAAAAAAAAACAACAAAACAATATCCTCCTAATTAATTTCTTTGCCTTAAATTCCTCTCTGTTCTGGTTCATCTTCCACCTTTTTTGCTAAATTTAAAAAATATATTTTTATTTATTTTGTTAAATATTTCTTGATTATATATAAAACATTTAAGAAATCATTATTTTTTTTGAGTTCCAAATTCTTTTTCTTCCTTCTGCTCCTTCCTTCTTGAGAAAGCAAGCAATTCGATATTGATTATACATGTGAAATCATGCAAAACACAATTTCATATTAGTTATTTTGTAAAAGAAAATAGACAAAAAATAAAATAAGAAAAATAAAGTAAAGCTTCAATCTGCATTCAGAGTTCATCAATTATCTCTTTGGAGGTGGAGAACATTTTTTTTTTTATCATGGGTCCTTTAGAATTGACTTAAACTTCTGTCCATCAGAGTAGTTAAGTCTTTCACAATTACTGTTACTATGTTAATATGCACAATGTTTTCTTGGTTCTGCTCACTTAACTTTTTACCAGTTCATATATATCTTCCTGGATGTTTCTGGAATAATTTTGATTATCAAAAATAATTTTCTTAAAGTGTCAATTAGATAATGCCATTCCTCTTATTCAGAAAACTTGATGTGTCTCCCCATTTCCTCTTTTCGGCACTGAAAGACCTTTACCCCTGCATCCTTTTTATTTTTGCTTACACAATATGTCCTCCTATAGTCCACCTCTATTGGTCTGCTTTCTGTGTCTCTCATATCCAATTCCATTTCCAGATTCCATGTTTTTGGATGGGTTCTTTCCCATACCCGGAATGCCTTCCCTCTTCACCTTTGATTTAGATAATTAAATTTATAACTTTTAAAGACAAAACTATTTTCTATTTTTTTTGTATGACTTTAGATGCACATCTTTCTAAAATATATATTTTCTGAGTTTCTTAAGTGGAAGTTTTTTTATAACCCAAAGATCATTACCATGCTGAGCTGTTTATATAGCGATACTCTGATTGAACTATGCTGGCATAGTAAGTCCTGCTTTAAGTGGACCCAATCTGGTTTTTAACCAGTATTTCCTTACTTTTCCCTTTTGTAATTTCTTAGTGTAATTTCTACAAGCATCTGGTGGACAGGAATGGCATGATTTCTTCCTAATTTGCTGTTTGCAATAACCTATGGAAAACCTGACCATTAATCTTGTTAAATCAGGCAACTGAGTTTTATCTCAATTTGAAATCCTTTCAGAGACCATTGGCAGTTCTGAATATTTTTGCAAACCAGAGGAGAGTATTGTCTCCATAAAGACTATTTTTATTTAATTTTTAAATAAGGGCTAATTTCTTGATGGCAAAAATTGTTGCGTGTTGGACTTTTGAATGAGGAATGTTTTTGTAGAAATCATGTAGACCTGAGACAAGAAAATAAATATTTCCCTTTAGTAATAAAATACTTAATATTCATTTGGGGGAGGGGAGAGTATTAACCATTTCTGTATCCTAGACCCTTTTGGCAGTCTGGTAAAATATGTATAGAATAATTTTCCATGCATATATACACAAATATATAGATAGATGCATACACATAAATCTCCTGAAGTCTTAGGGGCCCATGGAATCCAAGGAACCTCTGATTTTTAGATCTATGAGCTATAATTTTTGGATGCAACAAGAATTATTCAGACTACTACAGCATCAAATTGTAAATTTAAATATGGAAATGAACTTTGAGATCATCTTGTTTAGCTCCTTTATGCAATAGCTGCAGAAACTGAGAGCAGTAGAGGTGATGTGACATTTCAGCCAAGCTCACTCAACCCATCTATGGTTGAACCATGATTTACTCCCAGATTCTATAATCTGATCTGAGATTCTTTCTTGATCAGTTCCAGTTAGACTGCAAAAATGAAATTAATGAAAGCCTCTTTTTGAGGATGCTTGCAAAATTACATCACATAGGGGCAGCTTGGTAGTGTAAAAGGTAGGTAAAACACCAGTCCTGGTATCTTGAGAACCTGAGTTCAAAATGGCCTGAGAAATGTTACATTAATTAGTTGTGTGACCCTGGCAAGTCACTTAATCCTGATTGGCCCACACATCCTTTCCCCCATTAACATTATATATGAAGTATAGGTAGATACAGAGTATTAACTATAAAGCCATATATCATTTAGTGCAATTTGGACTTCATCAATCTGGATAAGAGTTGGGAATCCCGAGTTAGAGTTGGGAATACTTTTCTCACACACTGTATGACTGAGGGGTTGATTAGCTGTATGACTGGGGGGTAAATGACTCCCTCTTTTAGAACTTTAGTCTCTATTTCTATAAATTGGGAATGGGAAAGTTACTTGATCTCCCTCACAGGATGATGGTTGTTATGAGGAAAATGCTTGATAAATTTTAAAATTCTATAGAAATGTTACTTATTAACTATAATTCCCCTTCTCAGTATTTAAAGCCCCAGAAATTTGGGAAATTTAGGGTAATGCCTGCATGTTTGCGGTCCTGCTCCATCTTGTTATTTTAGAAAAGGGTTATATTTGCACTAATTGGGAGAGATGCACAGCTTGTGCAATTTCCATGGAAATGCCTCAGCAATGAGTATCCTCATGCTTCTGGCTAATTATGTGATTAATTAGTTAATGCCAAAACAACCAATACATTCACTCAAGAAGATACCACAACGACCAGCTCGAAGATGTACAATTAGAAGAAATATATGGTCCAAGGATGGAAAAAATTTGCTTTCCTTTAAATCATTAGAACCACCCAATTTACAAATAAGAAATCAAATTGAGCACTATCCAACATCAATCTGTTCTTTAAAATTTTTTAACTTAACAGGAATCCACAAACACAAATATCTTAATATGGAAAGAATAAAAAAGAAAATTCTGTAAAGAACTATAAATTTGTTCCATAGCTTTAAAAAATTTAATTTTAAAGAAATATACGCTTAAACATTCAAATAGCTCTGTGAACTTATTGATTTGGGAATTCCATAGCAAAGCTATGAGTAGAGCATGCTGACTGTTTACTTGCCTTTTTTCATTCGAATCATATGAGCAGCCCATCGTCTTCTCCATTCTTTGATGATTTCTTTTAATTTTGGCCTTTTTCAGAGTTGCTCATATTGCAGCCTGCTCGTGCCTACTACAAATCTCTCCACATGACACTTAAGTCCATGTGTGATATTCATTTTTATTTTTTATGTGATTATTTTTATTGATACAACTGTAAAGAGTGACAGTAGTAATTTTTTGATGGGTAACACCTTGCATTAGCATTGCTGATTATGCTGTTACAAATTTAGTTCAGGATCAAAATGAAGTTTAGGGGAAGGAGGAAGGAAAGAGTTACTACCACCCACCCCTATTAAAACATGGAAAGTTTTTTCTTTCTTTTCTCTTTTTACTTTACATGTATTACTTTCTATGAGCCTTCTGGTTTTTAGTCTAAGATCACAGGAAGAAAAGACTTTCACTTTTTGGGAAAAGAGACTGATTACAGTGCCAAGCGAGGCGGAAAACCCAATTTGGGTTGCTATCATCCTTTGGGAGCAGAGGCAGATTCCCAAATGTGCCCAAATTTCCTCTTCTTCCAGCCAATAGTGTTCCCACCTTTAGCTAACCCCTTGTATATATGTATCACAACTTCTCTTTTATAAAAACTGTTGTTCAGAGGAGACCCTGGAGGGGCATTTGCAGCATCTGCCTGGAGTAGAAAGACATTAGGGCCATGTCTGAGTGGACCTCTTGTGAATCTAGCCCCCAAAGTGGATGTGATATTCATTTTAAAAACTAATTTTTTATTGATGTTTTTGATGGTTTTCCCCAATATTTCTCTCTTCTTCTAAAGAGCCATCCCATATAACAAATAGTACTTTAAAAAACCAACCTCCCCTAAGCCCCAAAATTCATGAAAAGTAGAAAAAATTAGCATAACCAGTCAATATATTGAAAAGACTAATATATGTATATGTGTGTGTGTGTGTGTGTGTGTGTGTGTGTGTATGTATGTATACATAATAACTGGATCTCTCAGCTCCGTGAAAGGATGGGTTGGGAGGGTTGATCCATCTCTCTCTCTTTTTTTTGTCATGCTTGATTTTTATATATTCTGTGAAATTCATATTTGATGTTTGTGTGTATATGCATGGTTATTCTTTCATATTGCCATATTAATTGTGTAATATTGCTTTTTTGGCTCTACTTACTTCACTATGCATCAGTTCACATAGCTCTTTCCAAGCTTCTTCACTATATACATAATTTCTTACAACACAGTAATATTCTTTTAAAAATATTTTAAATACACATTGCTTTATGAATTATGTTAGGAGAGAGAAATCAGAGCAAAAGGGAAAAAAACCGTGGGCGAGATTAAAAAAAACAAAACAAAACAAAACAAAAACCCAGAAAAAAAGAAGTGAACATAGCATATGCTGATTTACTTTTAATCTCCATAGTTCTTTTTCTGGATGCAGATAGCATTTTCTGTCCAAAGTCTATTGAGATTGCTTTGGATCGCTGAACCACTAAGAAGAATCAAATCTTTCATAGTGGGTCATCGCACATTCTTGCTGTTATTGTGTACAATGTATTCCTGGTTCTGCTTATTTTGCTTAGTATCAGTTCGTGAAAATATTTCCAGGGCTTTCTAAAATCAGCTTGTTCATCATTTTTTATAGAACAATACTATTCCATTATCTTCATATACCACAACTTGCTCAGCCATTCCCTAATTGATGGACATCTACTCATTTTCCAATTCTTCAGAACAATTACATTCAATTATATTCATGTATCCCAATGTGTTTAGCTATTTGCCAATCAATGGATATATTCTTTGATTCCAATTCTTTACTTTTACAAAAAAATATCTCTGAGGTCTTTTTTCTCATCAATGGCTTTTCTGGGGGGATAAAGCCCAATCAGTAATGGAGCCTCAATTTCAAAGAGATGGACATTTCAGTGACTTTATACATATAATTTCAAATTGCTTTCCAAAATGGTATTACCATTTCACAGAATCAACAATAGTATTTTAGCTCCTTAATATCAATTATTATTGGTTTTTTTTTTTTTTTTTTTATTAAGTGTGAAGTAAAAGTTCAGGTTTGTTTTTATTTATCTTTCGATTATTAGTGATTTGGAATATTATTTTGCATGGTTGTGAATACTTTGAAATTCTTTGAGAACTTCTTGTTCATATTCTTTGATCCCTTATCTATTGGGAAATGGCTATTCATTTTTAATTCCTTGGAGGTAGTTGTATTACTGTTTCAGTGTTATAGAGAAAAATGGGTAGAATTTTACATCTGTATGTATATCTCATTTCACATCCTGAGTTCATCTTCTCTCTGTCACAAGATATATAGCATGATTCAATATTGATCCTATGGAATTGTGGTGGGTAACTGAATTGATTTTTTAAATTTAAAAAAACATAATATTTCATTCCCCTCCTCCCCCTAGATAAATGACAAGAAAATTTATAGCATCATTTTTACAGGATTTTGAGTTCCAAAGTTGTTCTCCTCCCTTTCTTCCTTTCTCCCTCCTCTTCCCTCTCCTGAAGAAAGTAGAGGTTTGTTCTACTTTATAATGTGCTATTATGTAAAACGTATTTCCATATTAGTTATAGTTGTGAAAGAAGAAATAGATCAAAAGGGAAAAATGAGAAAGAATAAAGGGAAAAATATTCTTCAATCTGCATTACAAGTCCCATCAATTCTTTATCTGGTTATGGAAAGCTTTTTCCTTCATAAATCCTTTGTATTTTTCTTGGATTAATGTGTTACTGAGAAGATCTGAGTCAGTCATTGTTGATTATCACATAATGTTGTTGGTACTGTGTACAGTGTTTTCTTGGTTCTATTTGTTTCACTTTGTATCAGTTAGGTACAAGTTTTTCAGGTTATTCTGAAATTTGCTTTTGTTCATCATTTCTGGGAAAACTGGGACACTAATGCATTGTTGGTGTGGTTGTGAAATGATCCAACTATTCTGGAGAGCAATCTGGAATTATGCCCAAAGGACTATAAAACTGTGTCCTTTGACCCAGTAGTACCATTACTGGGTCTGTATCCCAAGGAAATCATAAAGGAGGAAAAAGGACTCACATGTGTAAAGATGTTTGTAGTAGACCTTTTTGTGGTAGCAAAAAAATTGGAAAAGGAAGTGGATGTCTAGCAATTGGGGAATGAATGAACAACTGGTGGTACATGAAAGTAATGGAATATTATTGTTCTTTAAAAAATGATGAACAAACTGATTATAGAAAGGCCTGGAAAGATTTACATGAACTGATGCTGAGTGAAACAAGCAGAACCAGGAATGCATTGTACATAATAACACCAAAAATATGCGATGATCAACTATGAGAGCCTTGGTTCTTTTCAGTACTTCAGTGATCCAAAGCAATCCCAATAGATTATTGGACAAAAAATGTCATCTGCATCCAGAAAAAGAACTAAGGAGACTGAATGTAAATCAACACATATTATGTTCATTTTTAAAAATCTCTCCCAATTGTTTTTCCTTTTCCTCTGATTTTTCTCTTCCAACATGATTCATACATCAATGTGTGTTAAAAATAAATAAACTTGCTACAATTAAAAAAATAAAAAGACTATATCTTTTGCTAGTTAGGTAACTTTTTTTTCATAATCTTCTTGTTTTTCTTGGATAGGGTTTTTTTTTTAACTGATTTTTAAAAAAATTTTTTCTAAATGTCTCTCATTTGATTTAAAAAAATGTTTATTCTTTTATAAATTCTCCCTGATCAGGGAGGTGTTACTACTCTGCGCCATAGAAGAAGCATTTTGTTTTGTTTTGTTTTGTTTTTTACTTCAGTTTCCTCCTCTGAAGATGAGCCCTAGTCTTCCCTATTCTCAGAGTAAGTTTCTATTGGGGTTGGGTTCTTTCTTTGTCTGTTTATTTATTTTTTTTAAATGAGATGTATTGAGGTGGATTCTGGGAAGATGGCAAAGTAGGTTGGTAAATTTCAAGCTCTTCCAATTTTCCCCACAAATAGAACAAATTTGTACCTCAGAGTGAACATAGACTGGTGAAAAATCAAGAAGACTTTTAGCAGAACAGGGGTCCTCTTGATATAACTCTAAAAGATATGAAGAAAGACCCCAGGCTGAGGATTAACCTTTCTGAAGTGCAAACACCTTCAGACTAGTTCTGCAGAAATATCAGCTGGAGACCCTTTAGGTAAGCTGGGTATGGCTGGAGCCTCAGCAGGAACCACAGAGGCTGGAGTTGAAAACTTCCTGGGGTGTTTGTCAATTTGGGGTTTGAGTCTGATTGAGTGAACCTCAGCTAATTGGGAATGACAACTCAGTTGTGCTGCAGAGACACAGTCCTGGGCGAAAAGAAACCAGCACCCAATCAGTGCAAAGGGAATGGGGACAGAGGGGTTGTGGGCACTTGCAGGAAGGGGGAGCTCTTGGTTTGGGACTCCTTGTCAGAGTGGAGAACTAAAGGAAAGCTTGAAGCATCCCCTATCCCACAAATAGAAGTGTTTACACTAATACATCTTATTAAACAAAAGACTTGGCAAAGAAGAAAGAACCCTACCATTATGGAAACAGGAAAGACCAGGGTTCATCTTCAGAAGAGGACATTTTAATAAAAAAAAAGCTTCTATGCTAAAAAGTAACATTTAGTGGCTCTCTGCCCAGAGAAAATTTATAGAAGAACTCAAAAAAGAATCTAAAAATCAAATTTAAGGAAAAATTAAAAATAAAAATAAAAAACTATCCAGGAAAAAAGAAGATTCTGAAAAAAAGTTAACCAACTAAAAAAGGAAGTACAGAGTCTCAAAGATGAAATTAATCCTTTGAAAATTAGAATTGGGCAAGGGGAAGCCAGTGAAGCTATAAGATCAAGAAATAACAAAACAGATTATAAAGAATGAGAAAATAGAACAGAATGTGAAACATCTTGTGAGAAAAATGACAGATCTGGAGAACAGATCAAGAAGAAAATACATAAGAATAATTGGACGGCTACAAAGTTGTGACCAAAAAGACACCATAATGAAGGAAATAATCCAAGAAAATTGTTCTAGAACATGAGGGAAAAGTAGAAATAGAAAAAAATATCCATTGATTATTACCTCAAAGAGATCCTTTGTGGAAAACACACAGGATTATTATTGCCAAATTTCAAAACTTCCAGATCAAAGAGAAAATTTTGCAAGAAGAAAGGAAAAAAACAATTCAAATATACTGGAACTACAATAAGAATTGTATAAGACTTCTCAGCAGCTATAATAAAAGACCACAGGTCCTTGTAATCATATCTACTGACAATCAAAAAACTAGACCTGCAGCCAAAAATATTATATCTAGCAAAATTATCTATAATTTTGAATGACAAAAATGGACGTTTAATGAACTTCCAGATTTCAGAACTTTCTATCAAACAAACCCAAACTTAGCCAAACATTTAACATATAATAATCAATATGAAAGGTTCATATTTCAATGACTATTGAAAGAATCAATAGTAAAGGTTCCTTTACTACTTTTAAGAAACTTAACATGGACAGACTATTCATGTTTTTTTTTTAATGTGGGAAAATGTATACCATATGTTTAAAATTCACTTCAACAATAGGGTAGCTCAAAAGAAAGATTGGGGCAGAGTTAAGGTAAAAATAGTAATTATGCTGGTGCATAATGAAGGTGCATAAGAAATGAGGTGCAGGGGATGAACAGAAGAAGGCTTATAGTTCTGAAAACCTACTCATATTGGGAATGGATTCAAAAGTCAGCACTATATATATATTGTGAAGAGTCTAAAAAGAAATAAGATGAGGGAAGGGTGGACAAGGAAGCAAAGGGTGAAGGAAGAAGACAAGGGAGGAATTCTTGGGTGGATGAGGAAATTAAGTAATAGTAAGGCAAGTTAAGGGGTAGATTTTAATTAAAGAGTAGAATTTAATTAAAGCAGGGATAAGAAAGACATGTATATGTATGTAGTGTGTAAGTATATATATATATATATATGTGTATATATATATATATACACATATATATATATATATACATATGTATACATAAATATATCTGCTTGGGGATGGGGAGGATGAAAAGGGGAAAAAAGAATAAAGTGAATAAGGTGCACAGCAGAGAACCAAAGAACAATTTACAAAGAAGTAAAGAAAAGATGGACACTCACGAATATAATTTCTTCTACTAATATCTATATCTATATATCTTTTTTCTTGATCTGGTAATTTGTTGTTATATATTTAGAATCCTTCCTTATGTATTACTAGAATATGACAATATTCTTTTGTTTTGCTTTATTTTGTTTTATATTACTTTTCTGTTTTTCTTACTCTGTTTTTTCAAATAAAATTTTTTTTTTAAAAAATGAGAAATATTGGTGTAAGCAACTCTAATCATGGGGTGGGGGGATTGTGCTTCTAACTTCACTTCAGCTCTCCCCTCTGACCTGGAACCCCAAACAATAAGTTCCCCCTTTCTGCCAGAGTACCCATAGCCAGCAGAGCCTGCCCCACCTTCTGCACTCACCAGGTGTGCTGGTTCCTTTCTGCCCAGAGCTGTGTCCCTACAGCATGGCTGGGCCTGGCATTCCTAATGGTTTCCTTAGTCTTCCCGACTCAGACCCCAGACTCCACAGGAGGTGAAAGTTTCTGTGGTTTCTGCTGCGGCTCCAGCCAAACCCAGCTAGCCCCAGGGCCCTCCACCGGAGCTAATCTGGAGGTGTTTGCCCTTCACATGGATTAATCCCCAGCGGGGGTCTTTCTTCGGATCTTTTTGGATAGGAGCTCCCCTGTTCTGCCCCAAGTCTTTTGGATTTTTCACAAGTATTTGTTTGTCCTGGGGTGCAAATTTGTTCTGTTTGTGGGGGAAATCTGGAGAGCTTGAAATTTACTGACTTACCATGTCATCTTCCCAGAATCCTCGCTTTCATTTACATTATTATAGTCTTTATATATACTTGGTTTTGCATAAGTTCCAACAATTTTTCCCATTGAAAGTACTTTATTGATTCTTTTTGTTGTTGTTGTTGTTTTATTTCTCTGACATTTCCCAGTACCATCTCTCCTCAAAAGAACACTTGTAAAGATAAGCAGAACAAAGGCTTATTGATGATACTATTGTTTGCACAAGCAGCATCCGATCTTTCTGCTTTCTCTGAAAAAGGATAGTATTACTTGAGTGACTGACATATAGTAGAGATGCGGCTTTGCCTAGTAGGAAGATTATGAGCATCAGAAGTGGAGCAGTTAGAGCAATAGTTTAGACTATTCTCTAAAGAAACCAGGGATATTCAAGCGTGCCATCTGCTAAAGCTTATGAATGCCTGAGGATGATTTTTAAAATGTACAAAACAAGATATATAGGATTGCAAAGGAAACAAATTTTGCTGAAATACAGTTTTCAAAAACAAACAAACAAACAAAAAATAAGTTCATCAGCCCATGCTGAAGACACTCTGCAAGGGTACAATGCCACTTTTCCCAGCCAGATCTTCAGGTAGCAGAGGATTTCAGTTTTCTCCAATTAGCTTTCAGCAAAGCAATGACTCTTCTTCAATGAGCCAAACAGATGCAAAATGCATTTTTCACTCTGTGAGTCCTCTTCTCAAGCAACACAGACAAATCCCCAAGAGGTTTCTCCTTTCTCAGGTTATGGACTCAATATGTCATATTGCCCAGCCAGCTCTTCATACAGGGGGAGGAGGGTTTTACTTGCCTCCTATGAGCCACCCGCAGCTATCCAGCTTTCAGGAGCAGCCGCTGCCAAGCTTAAGTCTGGCTTCAGGCGGATCTCCCGTGACAGCTTGAAGCAGCTGTTCCCATCTCCTCGGCTTGTCTTGTCTTTAAGCATCAGGGGGCAGTGTCCAGTCAGTTTCTTTCTTCAGGCACCTGCTGAGCCTTTTCTTCCTCCTTCTTGTGACTTCTGTCTTCATCTGGTTTCTAATGCCTTCAGAAACATCTCCTTTTTGAACAGTGATCCATCTCTATCTCAGCTCGAAAAAACTCTGAGCAACCCAGCTCTCAGTTTATCCATTATAGCACAATAGACATATACAGATTTTCCTGTAAACAACAAATATTTGTTGTTTCTCAGTTATATCATTCAAAACCCTAAAAACACTCATGTATCAGTGAATGGATGGGCCACCATGACCTGTAGTCATTTGCACTATATCTCAGTCCAGCAATGTTCTCTGAGCTGCTCTGAGAAGTCTTCCCAAGATATTTATCAAAGGGACAATTTTTCTCATCCCAATGTCTTTGTCCTGTCTCTTGGCAAATAAAATGTGAAATGAGCAATGCCTTACTCATTGATTTCTTTTAATATGGCTTTCTCTTACATTATCTCTAGATTGTTCTCTTGTTTTGGCCACTATTTCATTAAGGTAATAAGAACCTGTCATTATTTATTACTGTGAGATCACATTTCATTACATTGTATGCTAGACTGTGTTCAGCCATTCTTCACATGATGGGCACCCATTTTATTTTATTTTTGATACCATAAAAAGTGGCACTATGAATATTTTGTTAAATTTGGTGTCCTTTCACGTCCAGTGGTAGACTTCTTAAAATGAAGGGAATGAATAGTTTAACAATTTTTCTTACATGATTTTAAATGACTTTCAAGAACTGTTGGAGCAGTAGAAATGATGAGCAGGATGCTCTCAGAAAACCTGGAAAGATTTCTTTGAGCTGATACAAAGTGAACTATATTATGTCCAACATAAGAGAAACATTTGAGATGACCAACTGTGAATGACTTATCTATTTTTAGCAATACAATGATCCAAGATAACTCTGAAGGACTTAACGATGAAAAATGCTATCCATTGAGAGAAAAAAAAATTGGTATCTGCATGCAGATTGAGACATTTTTTAAAACTTTCTTTTTCTTGAATTTTTTTTGGGGAGAGGAGATCTATGTTTTCTTTCACATCATGATTTTTTTTGGAAATGTTTTGCATGACAACACATGTACAAGCTATATTGAATTGCTTGCCTTCTCAATGAGGGAGAGCAGCAAAGGAGAAAGAGGGAGAAACTGGGACTTAAAGTTTTAAAAACAAATGTTAAAGACTTTTTATGTGTAACTGGGGAAAATTAAATACTAATTTTTTAAAAGAATGGTTGGAACAATTTACAAAGGATTAGAGGTCACAGTAAAGGTTAGCAAAGCGTAGAATTTTGAAATTCAGGTCTTATAAAAGACTATATGGTTTATCACACTGGTACCACAGTTGATATGTAGAGAAGGAAGTCATAAGATTTGAAGACACTGGGGAATTTTGTGGTCAGGGTGTCAAAATGTTCATGAACATAAATAATGAAGTACAGATGATATTAGGGGGTGGAATATAGAGGCAGAACTATATTAATCAGGAGTTAAATTCATCCAAGAAATGAGAGAATGAATTGGAAATTTGTAGATGACAACATATGATAAAGAATAGTGGTATAAATGGATTAGACTTGATAGGAAAAAAAGTTATTAAAGAATGCTGTTAGATAAATTGTCTGAAAGTAGTTTAGTGAGTCTCTGAGAGAGAGAGAGAGAGAGAGAGAGAGAGAGAGAGAGAGAGACAGACAGACAGACAGACAGACAGACAGACAGACAAATAGAGAGAGAGGTAGACAGAGGTAGAGAGAAGGGGAAAAGAAGGAGGAAGGGAGGGAGGGAGGAAAAAAGGAAGGGAAAGAGAGAATAAGAGAGGAAGAAGAAGGAGGAGGAAGAGAAGAAGAAGGAGGAGGAGGAGAAGGAAGGAAGGAAGGAGGAATGAAGGGAAGGAGGGAGAAAGAGAAGAGAGGGAAGGAGGAAAGCAGGAGGGAGAGGGAGAGAAGGAGGGAAGAAAGGGAAGCGGGAAGAGAGGGAAGGAGAGAGAGGAGAGACCGACAAACTGTTTGTTTTATCCTGTTACTGCTTCCCAAAGGATCTACTCTGTCAATCTACTTTGTCTCTATGCCCTCCAATCCCCTGGCATCCTTGTGTAACCTAAGGACCTTTTGATGTTTCCATTTGTCCCATCTCTGCCCCATTAAAAAGTTCAGTTCTTTCCATTTCTCTGTCTCTCTGTCTCTCTGTCTCTGTCTCTCTCTCTGTCTCTCTCTCTGTCTCTCTCTCTGTCTCTCTCTCTCTCTCTCTCTCTCTCTCTCTCTTTCTGTCTCTCTGTCTCTCTGTCTCTCTGTGTCTCTCTCTGTCTCTCTCTCATACACACACACATACACACATGACAAATGGCAACTGACATAAAATTGAAATATATGTAATTTAATACATTCTCATTTTGTCAACTCCTTGAAATCCCCTTTCTCCTTGAAAGTCAAGTGAAAGACCATCTCCTCTAACTTGATTGCCTACCCTGACTCTCTAAGGCAGCAATGCTCTCTCTCCCCGCAATCCCTCCCCTAAATCTCACCCGGAACTTTATGCCTCTCTTGTGCATCACTTGTGTTTTGTTTAGAATTACAGTTACTAGTGTGTGTGGCAAACCTCCTACTAGCTTAAAACCTTTTTCAGTGTGAGGTCGTGTCTTAATTGTCTTTCTTAGTGCACAGTGAAGTAGTCTGTTCATTGCTAAGTGAATGATGAATAAAAATGGTTTCCAACTAATAGTAGATTAAGTGGCCTGGGACACAGTGCAGCGTGAGAAGTAGGTAGGGGAGAGGACATTTTGATCATTCGCTGTCTAGGGAAAACTTGCCTGAAGGGATTATCCCACTGAGGGGTCCTGGGTAGACCAGAGCAACAGGAAAGGTATTTTTGAAGCCAGACGAGAACAAAGTTAGAGGATATTGAAAGATAAGCAGGGATGACTAGAAAATTTTGCTGATTATATAATTTTCCAATAGATTAAATCAGAGAAAGGACAGTCCAGAGAGAAGATTTACTTGTGTACCTCTTCATATATGATATGCTTCACCCAGGGTATAATTTCAAAAAGGGGGATCTTGGTCATACACAGCCCAGATACATCCTGAAGGAAGCTTGACCACACAGAGAGGAGGGTCAGGCTTTTTTCTCTGTATTTGATTTCACTCTCACCCTTAAGAAAAAATTTAGGGAAAACCCCTATAAAAAGCTTGGATATATCTCATTTAGCATATTTCCCCCTTTCCACCCAAGGGACAAACAGCATCCAAATAGAAATGTAAACTGGACATTAGGTATGGGACAAGTATTTATTTCCTCCATTATAAAGAAAATCTTAAGATTCATAAGAATTAGTTAATGAATATTTTTTAAAGTAAACTAACTATTGGGAATAGTAAAGATAACTTTGGGGGACTGCTGAATAGCTATGTCATTCACATTGAATCTGTATTGTTCCAGCACTCACATGATTTAGATCTTCTGGCCAGCCAGGTATAGATTGTCAGTCCATTCAACTTCAGGATATCCTATCAAAGGTCATTTCCTCTTCTGAAAGAGACATCTCCTAGTGGAGAACAACTCGGTATTGCAGTGAATAGAGTGCCAGGCTTGGAGTCAGTAAGACTCATCTTCCTAAGTTCAAATCTGCTCTCAGACACTAACTAGGACCCTGGACAAGGAACTTAACCGTGTTTGCCTCAGTTTCCTCACCTGTAAAATTGTCTGAAGAAAGAAATGACAAATCATGCCAGTATCTTTGCCAAGAAATCCCCAAATGGCGAATGAGACATGACTGAAACAACTGAACAACAGCAACAGTCTCCTAATGGGCAGCTATTACAGACTCGAGGAGCTCCCAATATCTCAAACTCATAAGGTTGCCATGAGGGCTTGTAATATCTATTTCTCAGGATTGCTTTTGTGTGACCCATACTAAGGGAAAGAAGCACACAACTGAAAAGGCAGTCAGGGAATTGAAGTCTTGTCCCAGGTTCATTTAGGCAAGCACACATTTTCCGTATTATGTGCTTGAATTATAACTGTTAACTAATGTTAGGTGGATGGGAAGAAATTCTTGTTCTAAATCTAACTAAGAACTGGTGTTAGAGCTGTCTTGAGAGTCATTACGGGGACGGTCTGTTGCTTGGTTCTTCTTCAGTCCTTAGTGTTTAGCACAAGGCTTGACACATAGTAGGCACTTAATAAATGATTATTAATTGGTTGTCCCTATAACAAGAAGCTAAGGAACATTTCCAGCCCCATAGAGTCAGAATATTTGCTCTATGGGGTCACTACCATTACAACTCCATGTACTTATATGTATATGTCCATGCATATCCACATACACATGTATGTATGTATACATATGTGTGTATGTGTATATATGTATATTCCTGAAACCTAAACAAAGAGTCAGAAGTCTGCTGTTAACTAGTTTTGACCTCATGGACATTATTTAACCTCTTCCTCTACTATGGTTGGATTTGACAAAATGTCTTTTACAGCATTAGGATTCTTTCATATGTCAAAGAGAGTAAGGAAAGAGCGTGTTTACTCAGCAGGATGATCACTGCCATATTTCTGACTTCCAATGGTTTCTACTCATATGAAAAGCCAGAATTCATTGAGAGAGTCTGAGTTGCATAACTGCAGGATGTTAAGAAATAAAGGGGGAAATCTAAGAGCTTCATGCTATGTTATGGATAGACCTTCTTTCCTGAGTACACACTGACTTTCTTTCCTAAGTAATGAAAAGTAAATTGGGAAGATATCATCTTCAATGACAAAGGATCAACTTAAAACAGTTTGCTGGAATTTATTGACTTGGACAGGAAAAGAAAAAAGAGAGGGAATCTTTTGGAGTGATTGCTTTATTGGATTTAGGCGTTTTGGAAAGAGAAAATGAGAGCTTCTCAGGTCTAATTTGCTCTTTTCAGTACCTAGATTTCTTTCCTCATAAAGGCAAAGACCACATGGAGAGCTGAAGTGAAAAGTGGGAAACAGCTGCTGGAGTTCTTATATGTCTAAGTCACTTATCATCCTGATGCCATTTTCAAAGACAGCAGGTCAGAAATAGCAGGTGTTTTACATATGGGCACCTGACCTCCTCTCCCCTTGCCTGTTATTCACACAGAATGTAAAGAAGCCATCCTAGGCAGAAAGGGGATCAGTGTTCAAGCTAACCTCCTGAGTTTTTTTTTTCCTCTTCTTTCTGATAAGCTTCTACTTTTTACCAAGCAGGCAAAACTTCAACCAAAATGGATGACTGTTGTTTCTCCTTGAAGGCAAGGACTCTAGATGTTCATTTTCAATCATGAGTCTTCTGGAATTGTCTTAGATCATCATATTGCTGAGAACTAGGTCTATCATAACTGATCATTGCACAATGTTGCTGTTACTGTGTGCAATGTTCTCCTAGTTAAGCTCACTCACTTAGTGTCAGTTCATGTAAGTCTTTCCAGGTTTTTCTGAAATCTGCTCATTATTCCTTGTAAAACAATAGTATTCTATTACAGTCTCATGCCACAAGTTGTTCAACCTTTCTTTGCCCCTCTAGTGCTTAGTCCAGTGCCTGGATCCTAACCCTTAATGGATTGTTTGCCTCCTCAGTAAACCATTCTATCTTTTGTGTACCTTTGTCATGCTGTTTCTTATGCTTGGAATTCCTACCTCCAGGGGCTTAATCTTCCCCATCATTTAACTCAATACCTTTTCCATGATAATTTTCATTAGATTCTTTCCATCTCAGGAAGGACCTCCCCTCAGGTTTAAAAAAAAAACATACTTTCCTAATATATGTAATGATAAGTATTATTCAATCCATCAGTTTGGTTTGGTGGAAGGAGTTTCCACATACTTTTCTACATTGATGAAATATCATACACTTGCATCAAAACATGTCTGTGTGACACACATTATAATCATCTGTATTTATTTCTTATCTCCCCAAACTAATCTATAAGATTTATGAGGTTTGTCATCTTGTCTCATTAAAGCATTATATCTTTCCCAGGACTCAGAATAGTACTTTGAATTATTATGTTTTTCAGAAAATGAGAGCCTGGAGTTGTTTTTATTTTGAGAATCTCTTCTGAGCTTTCAATTTCCTATTCCCACTGGCCTAGCAGGCTGAGTCTTCAGAAGTGGAGTACTTCTCCTTCCAAGGTCCTACAGGGAGCCTTGAAGGACTGGAGTTTCTAATGCTTTCATGCATAAGCCCCCATCAGGTATGTTCTTCCCAATAGGAACAAACCAATTGATATTATTTAGCTTTTATGAAATGGAATTTACTAAGATGGCATTATGGGAACAGAAATTTTAAAAACTATTTCCCCAGACTAGGGTACATTCTCTCCTTATATGCACTTAGCCCTTGCGGAAAGTGGGCTCAAATTTAAAGTTGTTGGTACAAAACATCCATCACTTTGTTAGAGGTATATGCTCCCATACACTCATTAGGCCTCTATATTTTGGAGTGAAACCATCAGGGAACAATTGAACATGATCTGTAGAAGTAAAGCATACTACACTTGCCCTAAGATCTAGGTCCCCATTTGCCAACCTTCCCTTTTACATTTTATCCTGTTATAAAATGTTGCCATCTTTGACAAATCAGCTGGGATGTATTGTCCATTTCTCCCAATCCCTAAGAAAAATTCTCTGGACTTCTAGTATATTTATTCACTTGTTTTTCCAATGTCACACAGGAAAGGGTCTCCAAAGAATCAATGTGTCACAGATCTTTATACACTCCTACATATGTAGCAGAAATCAGAGGTACCCCTCCCTTAATACAGTTATAAATATTCCACAAATAGATCATTTTGCTGTGTGTATCTGAGATTATAGCTGGCTTATTTCTTAACAGAAACCTGTCTTGATGCTTAAAATGGCCTTCCTTTTCTAAAGGCAATAAAGAAAAAAATGTAAGAGAAAATTAAGCTTCCTATCTCAAAAGGAAACCTGGTTTGTACAGAATTTCCCCAAACATGCAAAGCTTTTCCCAGAGGAATCTGAGGTTGAAGGTTGGATGAAGCTTACAGGAAATACTAAACTGTTCTAAGTGAAAATTCTTCCATGATTCCTATACCATAGATACTTATCTAAATAGTCAGATGAAATCTCTAGATGTACCTTTCTATGTAGGACACTTAAAATTTGTTCATAGTTCCCTCTACCAAAAGCAATCCTTTTCCAGATCCAGGCAAATACTTGAAATTTTCCCAATAGATCCTTGCCATTAGAATGGGGATTTCACACTCATCTAATAATAGGATAAACAGCTTCGATTTTAAAATAAAAGAAATAGGACCAAGTAAACCCAAATACCTGTGGAGTTCTCAAATGAGATTAAACACTCATAGTTTCTTAGGACAGAAAGTAGAAGTTTATCCTATGGATCATCAGGCCATAAGAATCTCACAGTAATGCAAGGAGTCTAGAATCCTTTAAAAGAAAAAAAAAATAAAGTTCTGGGGGTGAAACCAGGAAGCTGCTCAAGCTTTCCCAGATTCCCTTGAAATTCACATGAAACCAAGGCTCTGAATAGAATGTGATTGAATGAAATGTCTCTCCAGCCCAAGATAGATTGGAAGTACTGCAAGAAAGGTCAGTCTCACTGGGGTGAAAGGGGTTTTCAGCCCAGCTCAGATAGTGTCTGGGAAAGACAATGAGAGGGTTTTAATCACAGAAGATCAGCATCTGAGACCCTTGGATCTGCCTTGGTAGTGGGGCAGCCTGCAGTTCCAGCTCAGAAGGGACACATGGGGAGAGCAGGTTGTCACCTGGAGAGAGCAGGTAGGCCTATCAGCTGATGTGAGCAAGACTCCAAACACAAGGGGCTCCTGTGTTCAGATCGACACAAGGACCTTGGGATAGCACCCCCTGTTCCTTAGGAGCAGAGCCTAACCTTAAAAGTTATAACATAGGAAAAAAAAAAAAGGAAAGAATGAAAGAGAGGAAAAAAGAAGGAAAGAAAGAAATAAAAAACCCAAAAAGAACTTTAACCATAGAAAGTTACTGTGGTAACAGGGAAGACCAAAACAGCAATTCAGACAAGGACAAGATGACCGCAATGGAAATCTTTTTTTTTTTTTTTTTTTTTTTTTTTTTTTTTTTTGAGGCTGGGGTTAAGTGACTTGCCCAGGGTCACACAGTTGGGAAGTGTTAAATGTCTGAGACTAGATTTGAACTCAGGTCCTCCTGAATTCAGGGCTGGTGATCTACCCACTGTGCACAATGGAAATCCTAAAGAGTGATAGGAATTGGTCTCAAGTCCAAAGAGTTTTCTTGAAGTTCTCATAAAGGATTTTAAAATGCAAATAAGAGAGGTAGAAGAAAAATTGGGGAAAGAAATACGAGATATACAGGAAAGAATCAGCAACTTGGAAACAAAAGACAAAAATTGACTGAAGAACAATTCCTTAAAAAAATTAATTGTCCAAAGGCAAATTAAAATCCACAGAAAAAATCAATTCCTTAAAATGAACAATAGGCTGAATGGTAAAAAAAAAAAAAAAAAAAAAAAAAAAAGAAAAAGAAAAGGAAATTCACCAAAGAAAACAACACCTTGAAAAGTAGAATTAATGAAATAGAAAAAGAGATAGAAAAGCTAACTGAAGAAAGACACACATTAAAAACCAGAACGGGACAAATGGAAGACCCAAAAATGGGACAAATGGATCTATGAGACATCAAAAATCAGTCAGACAAACTAAAAAGAATGAAAAAAAAATGGAAGAAAATGTAAAATATCTCATTGGAAAAATAGCCAAACTGGAAAATAGATCTGAGGAACAATATAAAAATGCCTGAAGGCCATAACCAAAAAAAAAAAGAGCCTAGATAGCATTCTTCAAGAGATCATCAAGGAAAACTGCCCTGATATACTAGATCCAGAGGATGAAATAGTCATTAAAAAATCCATACATTTCCAGAAAGTGATCCCACAAGGAAAACCCCAAGAAGCGTTGTTGTAAAACTTCAAAGTTATAACCTCAAGAAAAAAATTACTGCAAGCTGCTAGGAAAAAAAAAAATCAAAACAATTTGAGTATTGGAGAGTCACAGTCAGGATTACCCAGCATCTAGCAGCTTCTACAATAAAGGATCGAGAGGTGGAATACCATGTTCTGGAAGGCAAAACCTGGAGTTACCAAGAATTAACTATTAGTGAGACTGAGCATCATCTTTTAGGGGAGGAGATGGATCTTCGATAAAGTAAGGGACTTTTAAAAATTAATTTTATAATTATAACTTTTTATTGACAGTACATATACCTAGGTAATTTTTTACAACATTATCCCTTGCACTCACTTCTGTTCCAACTTTTCCCTTCCCTCCCTCCACCCCCTCCCCTAGATGGCAGGGATTCCCATACATATTAAATATGTTATAGTATATCCTAGATATATCCGTGCAGAACCGAATTTTTTTGTTGTTGTTGTTGTTGCAAAGGAAGAATTGGATTCAAAGATAAAAATAACCTGGGAAGAAAAACAAAAAATGCAAACAGTTAAGTAAGGGACTTGTAATCATTTATATTGAGAAAGACCGGAACTAAACAGAAAACTTGATCTCCAAACATAAGATTCCAGAGAAGTAGAGAAAGGTAGATAGGAAAGAAAAAAAAAATGATTTAAAGGTTAAACTGTTTATATCCCTAAATGGGAAAATGATACTTGTAATTCTTGAGAACTGTATCTTTTATTAGGACAGTTAAAAAAGGCTCATATAGACAAAGAATGTGGGTGTAAATTGACTCTGATGTAATGATATTAAAGAGTGGAAAAGGATTGTTTGAGAAAAGAGGAAAGGGAGACATAATGGGACAAATTAGATCACATGAAGAGGCACAAAAGACCTTTTACCATAGAGAGAAAGGAAGGAGGGGGATGAGCATTGTCTGACGCTTGATCTCATCGCTTGATCTCATCAGTTTTGGCTCAGAAAAAGCATAACATATTCACTCAATTGGATATAGAAATTTATCTTACCTTACAAGGAAATGGGGGAGAAAGGAGAAAGAAAGGTGAAGGGCTGGAAAGAAGTGAGAGCAGGATGGTTAGAAACAAAACACTACTAAGAAGGGATATGGTGTAACAAGAGAACAAAACTCTATACAGGGGAGAAAATAGGATGGAGGGAAATACAAAATTAATAATCATGACTGTGAATGTGATTGGGATGAACTCTTCCATAAAATGGAAATAGTTGAGTGGATTAAAAAACAGAATCCTACAATATGTTATTTGCAAGAAACACATTTGAAACAAAGATACATGCAGAGTAAGGGTAAAAGGCTGGAGCAGAATTTATTATGAAATTATTATTATTGTGATAGACCTTGAGAAAACTGAATAGGGATAAAAAGGAATATACTCTTTTTCTTAGCAGTACATGGCACCTACACTAAAACTGACCATGTATTAGGACATAAAAACTTCATGATCAAATGTAGAAGGGCAGAAATAGTATATGCTTTTTTTTTCAGATAACAATGTAATACAAATTACATTTAATAAAGAACAAGGGAAAGATAGACTAGAAATGAATTGTAAATTAAGCAATCTAATTATAAAGAATGAGTCTAATAACAAATCATAGAAACAATCAATAATTTCATCCAAGAGAATGGCAATAATGAAACAACTGGGTCTGTATCCCAAAGAAATAATAAAACTGGGGAAAAGACCCACATGTGCAAAAATGTTTGTAGCAGCTCTTTTTGTGGTGGCAAAGAGTTGGAAAATGAGTAGATGCCCATCAATCGGGGAATGACTATATAAGTTATGACATATGAATATAATAGAATTATTATTGTTCTATAAAAATGATAAAAATGATGAACATTCTGATTTTAGAATGGCCTGGAAAGTTGTACATGAACCATTGTTGAGAGAAACAAGCAGGACCAGGAAAATATTGTACACAGCAACAGCAAGATTGTGAGATGATCAACTATGAGAGACTTGGCTCTTCTCAGTGATTCAGTGATCCAAGGCAATCCAAATAAAGTTTGGATGGAAATTGTCATCCACATTCAGAAAGAGAATTGTGGAGACTGGATGTATATCAACACATACTATGTTCACTTTGTTTTTATTTCTCTTCTGTTTTTTTTTCTCTCATAGCTTTTTTTTTCCTTTTGGTCTGATTTTTCTCTTCCAACATGATTCAGAAAGAAAAATGTTAAAAAAAATAATGTACATGTATAACAAAAATGTTTCTTTTTATATGTAATTGGGGAAAATAAAATTTTTTAAAAAGAATAAAAAATAGCTTTTATGGGCTGGGTACCACTTTTTTAAACGTGGAAATTTATATGGCTCATCTTGCAAGGATATAGTAATATATCAGATATTAATACTCAATCATTTAAATAAGCCAATGTTATCACAAAGAAACTGGCCTAGATTGTAAAGAAAAAAATGGGAAAATTAATGACTGTACAATTATGGCCTAAAATAAATTTAAGAAAAAATACTAATTTTTATCTTATGGTTATTAAAAATCAGAATGACCAGTAGCAATAGTTCTGCACAGATAATTTCCCTACTGGGTCTCCACTAATGTAAAAAAAACCACCCCAATATATAATCCAAACAAAGCTTCACAAAGTTTGTCAAACTGTTTTTTTCTGGGCTCTGCCATGTGAGTGGAATGAGTTTTTTTTCCTAAAGGTGCAGAAGCAAAGAGCATCACTGTCCTATTTCCTTCTCTTATCTGCTTCGCCTCATACAGTTATCCTCATTACTACCTGGCTTCCTACCATGTCAGGGGACTGGTTCTAAGAGAGGATGGAGGTGGGGAATAGTTGATTATTTCACTTGTAGGACTGAAGGAACAGCAAGATTTGACGTATCTCCCAGGGCCAGAACAAACTCTCTGTACTATTTAAGTCTCTAATCCAGTGAGACAGGGTGGGGGGGGGGGGGCGAAGAGAGAAAGGAAGAGTACAGGGATTTTGGAGTTGCTGCATTGGCCAGAGGCCAGAGTGTGGGATGAGATAAGAAAGGAGCTGCTTACAATTTTTCATTGCAGTTTTCTGTTGCTGACTTACTGTGGAATATTATAAGGGTCAGTTTCAAACTGAATGACAAAGCTAGATAATACCCAAAGATATTCAAGTTCTTGACAATTTAAACATAAAACACATTAGATGAGAAGAATGGCCAGCCACGGGAAGAAGCAGCACACAAGCTCCCATAGCTCCCCTTTGAAATTCCTATCTGGTGGCTTGTCAGAATTTGTCATGTATGGATTCTTTCAGGGGGATCTGAAGAGGACCTCATTAATATTTATGTTAATTGTCATATATATGCATATATACATATACATATATTTATACAGACAGAAACGGGAAAAAACCAGAAAGTGAGAGATAAAAGAAAGAGAGAGAGAGAGACAGAGAGAGAGACAGAGAGAGAGACACACACAGAGAGAGACAGAGAGAGAGAGAGAGAGAGAGAGAGACAGAGAGAGAGAGACACACAGAGAGAGACAGAGAGAGAGAGAGACAGAGACAGAGAGAGAGAGAGAGAGAGAGAGAGAGAGAGAGAGAGAGAGAGAGAGACAGAGACAGAGAGAGAGAGAGACAGAGAGAGAGACAGAGAGACAGAGACAGAGAGAGAGAGAGACAGAGAGAGAGACAGAGAGACAGAGAGAGAGAGAGAGAAAGAAAGAAGAGAAGAGAAGAGAAGAGAAGAGAAGAGAAGAGAAGAGAAGAGAAGAGAGAAGAGAAGACAGAGAGACAGAGAGAGAGAGAGTGCTTTCCTTACAAGGACAGAAAAATACTTTTACATGCCAGTCATTAATCCTTTTAAAACTCTGGTGAGATAAGGTAAAAATGTAGTTGAATAGTTTGTTGATGACAAAAAACTCCCACCTTTCTTCACACATCCCACATCCCACATCCCGCAATCCCTAACAGGCAATGACAACATAACTTTTCATTATTTCCTGTGATTCAGGAACCAAATGGGCAGGAAAGGTCCTCCTCCTTTGAAACAGTTTTCTCCTGTTTCCCTCCCGCTCCCCTCCCCACTTTGCACTGATTCTAAATGTGAAAACATTGAAAATATTGAGGGCTTCTCTAACAATCCCTGGATTTTTTTCTGATCCATCATCTACATCTAAACATATAAGAAGAGCATCTGTTCCCTTAGATTGAAAACTCCTTAAGGTCAGGGACTGTCTTCTACCTTTCTTCATATTGCTAGTAAATAGTTTAGTGTCTGAAACATTGTGGACATTTAATAAATGCTTGTCCTTTAAAATTTTGGAAGGGAGATTCTACAAACTTTTCAGATAATTCTATTTATTATGAATCAGGCTTAGGACTTTAAAATAAATAAATTCTTCTCCAACTATATATGCAAATACATGCAAAGTTGTTATTCCACCATCAGTGGAAATAAAGACTAATTAATCAATATCTTGTATAAATCATATAATTTCAAAACTGGACCTTGAGAAGTCTTTATTGTAAACTTTCAGGGACTAAATTTCTTTATCAGTAAAATAAAGATAATAATATAGTACTACCTTACAAGATGGCCATAAGGAAAGTACTTTGTAAATGTTCTCTTTAAAAAACTATGTAATTATGATTTATTATTATTATTATTTCCTCATATTTTCTAATGGTATTCAGGTAGAAATGGACCTGAGTCAAATCACTATCCCTTCATTATTTTTCACTATTTAATATTTTGCTATCTATTCATAGATAAATAAAATGTATATTTTAAAGTTGAATAAAAATGTTATAATGAAAGCCCATACCCTGTAATCTAACTGAAAGCATCCTTAATACAGTTCCAATAGAAGACAGTTCATTCAACAGAGATGACATGTATCTCATATTAGAAGCAGCTAGGTGGCACAGTGGATAAAATGCTGAACCTGCAAGTCAATAAGATTTGAGAATAAATCCTGTTTCTGATACTTAACTATTTGTGTAAACATGGACAAATCACTTGTTGTCTATTTGCCTCATCTATAAAATGGAAATAAGAACAGAATCTACTTCTCAGGGTTGTTGTGGGATAAAATGAGGTAATATTTTTAAAGCAATGCTTTAGAAACACTAGCTATTATTATTATTATTATTATACTAATAACTAACAATTACACAGTGTTTTAAGATTTGTAAGGTGCTTTCCAATGATATCTCATTTGATTCTCACATCAGCTCTGTGAGGTAAGAGCTACTGTTTTCTCCATTTTATAGATGAGGAAATTGGGTCCCATAGAAGTTAAATGATTTTATAGAAGAAGCTGGATTTAAACCAAGCCAAATCAGGGATTCTATTCACTGTGCCACAAAGTTTCACAACCTGTTCCCAAGTGAGTTTTATCTCCTCTGCTAGTTTGTAATGTTTTGAAAGGTTTTCATTCTACAAGTGTTTGACAAATGCTTGTTCATATAAAATGCAGTTCATTTGCAGACAAATGCAGTTCACATCTCAGTGACTGGGGCAACATTTTGGGTAATGATAGTGATTCAGCACCAGTATACACTTATTGATTGTGTAAGGGATAGTGTTTGTTATTTTGTTGTTTTTTGCCCATCTAGGTTATTTGTACCCACATGAATTTGTTTAGATATGGTTCAAAGGGAGGCAAGAATACATATCTTGTCCAAAGGAGGTTTTGATTCCTGTCAGGAAGAGAAGCAGAAGATGGAGACTAGAGTCTGGTCATTCTGTTCTCCTTAGAGAGAGAGATAGGGAGGATGCTAGATTAGAATTATATTTATTTGCTCCCTTATATATTGTTAGTCTAGGGGAAGTAGCTTTGGGTTTCAAGCTATACTCCTGATCACTATTTCTTAATATAAAAGGAGTGTTCCAAGAGTCAAAGCTTGACTCTCTTCCTATCAAATGCCAGTTCCACAATGAACATCTATAACAAATAAACTTATGTATCTAAGTCTATATAGAAATTAGGGAAAGTATACATAGAAATATACCAGAAAATACAGAGTGAAAGAAGTGAATTGGAATAAGATAACTCAGTAAGAGAGAGAAAGAGAGAGACAGACAGACAAGAGACAGAGACAAAGACAGAGAGATAAACAGAAACACAGATTTCACTGAAAGGGAAGTTCTCACAGCCTCTTATGTTGCAAACTGAGGAGAGAGACATGATTAAGACTGCCAACTCTTCTACATGTCTACTTCTTCCCAAAGTTTTTCTTGAAGGCCTGGAACTCTTTTCTCTCTAATCTTCACCACCTCCTCCCACCTCTCATGCAGACGAAGGGCATTGAGTAAGCAATCTTCACCAATGAGAAGAAAGTCCTATTCAATTGACTCCTTGATCCAAAGGTTATATAGCTGAATTTTACAAGATGTTTTGAGAATGGGGCTTTTGTGAGTCCGTAAGGGACAGTGAACCTTTAATACATATTTAGACAAAAGACCATGTTTTACTAGATATTCTTACAATCTGCAAAATTCAATTTCTACTATCTCCTTACATAATTTCTATTAATTACTAAGTTTGGCCCCCTTAAGAAGAGCCTTTATGTAATTTGTACTGTTAATGACTTGGTCATGAATTGACATTATAGACATTTGTTTGCACAAACAATTCTGTATGACTCAGACAACCAACTCAAACATTTCTTTGTTGGCATATTTTTTTACTGATATATTATTGGCTAATTTCCTATGGACCTCATTCATTGTGAGACTTTAGATTCTATTCTGGGATCTTAGTCATGATATATGCTATATAAAGAAGAAAACTACTTTCAGTTACATTTGATAAACCCAATAACATATACCCATTGTCAAAGCATGTGCCTGTTACTTATTAGTGCTTGATGAAATATCTTTTTGATCCAGAAGTATTTCAGTAAGCTTTTGACTCATTTATCATATGTTGTAATATCATCCCTTTCTCCTTTCTTAGAAAACAAAAAAGAACATTTCTTAAGCTATCAGTCATTATGTTTCATTAATACTGAATGCGTTTCTTTAATTGGAATACTTTCCAAATCTGTAATCATTCACAATCTAAGATTGGTATTGCATAAATATTAGATTATCTAAACACATTCTTCTCATTCAACTTTGTTTTCAGGATGCCAATAAGTCACTATATTCATCTATAGACTTCTCCTTCATATCTGTGTAGTGGATATATCTTGCTTAGGGAAAACCAAGGTATTTGTAAGTACCAATTTCATCCATTTATTCCATGTGATCTCTGAGTTCAAATCTGAAAGTTTCAATTTCTATCTTTTCTTGATGTATATGGAAGGAGCCATATGCTCAGGTCCTGCTCCATGCAAGTTAGGATAGTTTCCCTCCTTCAAAAGGTAAAATGTTTTTAAGCTTTAGCTGCTTCCAGAGATTTTTATTTTTTGCCTCCCTTTGTACCACATCTAGACAGACATATGAATACATATAATTTATATGGGCAAAAACAAAACCAGTAAAATAGTACCTCCTTATGCAATCAATAGACTTATACTACTAGGCTAATGATGCAGTTTACCAGTTGTCTGAGTTAAACAACAACAAACAACTAAGACCTAAGTAGCTCTATGTCTTTGCTTAGATTTCTGACCAAAAACCAGTAGCATGACCAACACCAGAACAGAAGAGCTGTGCTCATCTGGATCAAGACTGTATTCTTGTTGAACATCCATTTTCTGCTCTGAATGTCTTTCCACCGCTGTGACCACGAACACTATTTTTCCTCCCGTCCTAACTGTTAAATGGACTATAAGCATCTCATTTTGTTCTGAAATAGTTCTTAAGTGTTTTCCAGTGATGCAGCATAGCTTGATGTAATCCATTTATATCAAGTTATCAGTAAGATAAATAAGAATAATTTTCTAAATTTGGATGCTATATGTATGTTTGTTATAAACACCATGGAAGCTATACTTTTCTTTCTTTCTCTCTTTCTTTCTTTCTTTCTTTCTTTCTTTCTTTCTTTCTTTCTTTCTTTCTTTCTTTCTTTCTTTCTTTCTTTCTTTCTTTTTTTTTTTGCATAAGGAAACTAAGAATAAAGAATTAAATGACTTGACTAGGTTCAACATAGCTAATGTGTCTGAAGCAGGATTTGAATTTAGGCCTTTGAAATAAAATACTCTAGCATTCTTATTATGCTTGGGTCAATTGAAATATTTGTACTACATGAAACATGAATCTGGAACTGAGTAAAAGCTTTTGCGATAATAAAACAAATATAAACATCATGGTGTCTTTAGATAACTTGTTCAGTAATTACCAGATCAATAATAAGCTGCTATTTATACCATTGGGACCTTCAAGTCTTCCTTTTTGCTCTTCAGACAATATAATATTTTCTAGTGTTTATAGGTTGCTGGTGAGCAGTATAGTCCCTTGGAAATATTGGAGCCAATGCTAAATTTCTGACTACAAGAGTAGAAAACAGCTGTCCTAGGAGGGGGTGGCAGTTGCTTTCTCTAAAGCTGATTGCTTGGGAGAAGGAAAAATGTGTGAGGGGGTGTCTCATCAAACCATGTCCTCTTATCTATGTACAGTTACTAGGTATAGGACCTAAGCAAGTCATTTTACCATTATTAGTTTCAATTTTCTCATCTGCAGATGGGGAAAATAGTAGGACATATTTTCCAGAGTTGTTGTGGAAATCAATTTACTTTTTTAATATTCAATATTTTTATTTTCCCCAGTTACAAATTGTTAGGATTCTTACAAGGTGCTAAGTCACTGGAACGGATATAATTATCTAATTTAGCATGGTTCAGTATGATTGATCTGACCCTACAAGGAAATGTTATGGGCCAGAAGTTGAAACAAGGTACTAAGTGGAATTGAGGAGACAATGATTAAATTTAATTTAGTATTGATTTAATCCTACAACAAATAATGATTTCCTTGTGATATAATGATTGGTGTGTACTCGGTGTGCACCATATAAGCGAGAAGTTCTTGGGGCCAAAGGGAACTTTAGGAGATTCAGAATCAAGAGGACTTAGGAGGACTGTGGGAAATTCACAACTAGGATTGACTTCCAGGAGATTCACAAACCCACAGAAACCCACAATCCCACTCTTGGAAGTGGAGTCAAGATTCATTCCAACTTCCACTTTGTGCTGGCTGGAGACATTAGGAGGACAAGAGACTGAAACTGGCTGGAGACATTCGGACAAGAGCTCTTGGGAACCAAGGAGAGAGATAGGCTTCTAAGAAAGCTAACTGGGTCCAAGGGAGGAGACAAGACTTAGAAGGAGAAAAAAAAGGATCTGGACTTTAACTCCTGGCTGCATTTGGGATTATTGAACTGAATTGAAACGAAGGCTGCTTCCGGAAGCTCCCCAAGAAACCTGCTCCAAGAGAACGATTATAATCTAGACAAAAGAACATTACAGCAAATAAAACATATTTTTTTACATTTGTTCTTAAAACTTTGAGTTCCAGATTCTCTCCCTTTCTCCTCACCTCCACACCCATTTAAGAAGGCACATGTAAAATTATGCAAAACATTTCCATATTAACTGTATTGAAAGAAAAACAAGCAAGAAAAATAAAGAGTGAAAAAGCATTTGTGAAAATCACGTTTGCAAGAGTCAATTTGAGATAATTGCACCATATCTAATATATAGTAAGTACTATATACATGTTAGCTAGTATTGTTAGCTTTTATCATCCTCACCCGCCCCAGTACCAAAAACATTGCTAAATTGCTATAGCCTCAATCAGTGAAAAAGCTTGGAGGAACAAGCTTGGTCATCAATATCTCCCCACTTGATCTGCTTCTTTCTTCTGATTCCAAAACCTCTTTTCTAATGCCAAAAAACTTTAGCATATAATTCAGGTCAGCGGGACCTTGAGAACGCATCTGCATCTCTATCATCAACTAGATGTTAGATTACTTATTAATAAGAAATAAAAAACTGAGAAATGTTAAATGATCTGCCAGTAATCCTACACCTAGTGTCAGAAACATCTAGTATCAGGAATAAGATTTGTTTCCAAGTCACTTGACTCCAGAGAATAACAGTCTTTCCAGCAATGAAGTACATTTGAGCTGGGCTTTATTTCAGTCTATCCCTCAATCAATAAGTCAAAAAAAAGTTATTAAGCATCTATCTACCAAAGGGGGTGTGGGTAGCTATGTAGAACCAGCACCTTGAGTATAAGGTTTTGCTGAGTCCTTTTCAAGGCTGCTCATCTATCTTTGGTGACCATCTGGCATTCTTCTCTTATTTCTGGCTTCGGAAAGCTGTAACATATGCAGTGGCCACATCCTGGCAAACTAGCTTGGTAAACAGGCTAAACCAGATTGAGAGTAGCCAATTTACCTTAAACCCATGTGTGAATTAGGGGGAGTGTCTACTCCAAGCATATGAAGATTTTCCTTGGCAAAATAGGTAGTTGAGAACAATTTATTCTGATGATGGTGGCTAAAACAAGTGCTGTAAGAGGAACTTGTTCACACATTGAAGACACCAGTTAGCCATTGCATCCTGGGTCATGGCCCAGGTATCCTGATTTTTGTCTTGCCACTAGACTTCTGTAACTCTAGAAGATAGACAACTTTGTGGAAGTCTGTCTCACTTAAATCCAACTCACAAGTGAGTCAAAACACCTCCTTGTGATGGCCTCTGAAACAAAGGACAAACAACAACTGTGTACCAAGCACTGTGACTGAATTTATTATTTTGTTGGATTGAAATTATTTCTGCAATTATGAAATCAAAGTATTTTTAATTATTATTTGAATGTGTCTTTAAAGTGACTCACCCAAAACAGATGAGTCAAACTGTATATGTCATTGTTAGAAGAGGAAGTCATTATCACAGATCTTCAAAGGTTTTATAGTTTAGCTTGTTTCACTACTAACATTTTATGTTTGAGGAATCTGAAACTCAGAGGGCTTAAGCAACTTGGTGGTGATCACACAGCTAGTAAGTGTAGGAGGCAGGGTCTCAAATCTCTGTTCTTTCCAGTTTGACATTAATCCACTATTATTTTAATCTGGTTATTCAATTAGTTCTGAATTGACCTAGACATACGATCTTTTAGACTATAATTAAAAAAAAACAACCTCATAAGATTTTTTTTTAATTTTAAGGTTTATTCACAAGATATTCATGGTTTATTTTTATTTTAAGGTTTATTCACAAGATATTCATGAAATTCAGATTGAGGGGCAATATAAGATAATTGATACCAACTCAAAGAATTTGTCTCTGAGTAAGAAAGTCCACCTGAATTATTCTGGACAAATCACCTACCTTTTCAATGCCCAGGCAACTTTTGCTGACTACAAGTTGCAAACCAGCTGCCAATTTATACTGGTAGAGTTAAATTCTCTTACTGAGTATCCACTATACTATGAAAATAATTGTGCCCAAATGTGTTACAAAAATATCTACACATTTATCAGTTCAGTAATTGTATCAAAACATATTCTATAAAAGAAAGTTTCGTGGGCTTCTCAAATTCTTTATACACTATTAGAATGCAGGGATATGAAAATAGGAAGTTGTGAAGATGCTACAAATGTGATGGGTAAATATAATGGAGTGCTAGCAAGTAAGTGTTCATCAGGAAAATGAATTTTCCAGATTGTGGCATGGGCAACACACACACACACACACACACACACACACACACACATACACATTATGGTAGAGCTAAATAATAGCTTCTCAGAACAATGTAATTCTTGAGCACTTTTTCATAACAAAACAGAATTTTCATATTCCATGTTAATGAGGTCTTTAAAGATAGATTTTAAGGGCTACTCATCAACATCTGGATTTTCTAAAGTAAGCCCCCCTTAAAATCTTGTCTTTGCATCTCACAGAGTTGGTTTCAGGTATTGAGTGATGCTATCATAAATATGCTGATCGATTGCAAAATATTTTCTAGTGGTCCAATCTTTTCCATCAAATAGACTTTTCATTTGAACACTCTTGTTTCTGAGTTGTGTCTGATTCTTCATAACCACATTTGGAGTATTCACGTACTTTTGGCAGAGATACTAGACTGTTCCTTCTCCATTTCCTTCTCCAGTTCATCTTATAGATAAAGAAACCGAAGCAATAAATTTAAGTGACTTGCCCAGGATTACACAGCTAGTAGTTGTCTGGGGCCAGATTTGAACTCATAGAGATGAGGCTTCCTGACTCTGGACAAATACTCAATTGCTCTTTGTGAACTCTGTTCATCTGCAATTGAATCTTGAACCTTGTTACCCAAGAACCTGACTTTTACAAATCTCAAAAAGGTTGAATGGTATGTGAAGGCTGAAACCTTTCTTTTACACTGAAAAATCCCTTGAAATCAGGAATTTCCCACAGCTCTTCCATCCGAGGGAGGCAATAAAAGAAATACATAATTGAGCAATGAAAATTTGGTTTTGCCTTTAGGAGATGATTTTCATATGGCATGGTGGAAAAATTCAGAGTCAGGGAATTTGGATTCAACCCCAACTCTGCCACCCACATACTAGCTGTATAGCCTTAGCTACATTACTTAAGCTATCTGAATCTCTCTTTCCTTATCTGAAGAGAGAGCAGTTGGATTAAATGATCTCTAAATTCTCTTGCAGTTATAAATGTATGAAATGATGATCTTATATGCAGCTAAATGAAAATGTCAACTTTCTCAAAACTGACATAAATCAGAACAGTGAAGTTCTATAGGAAATCTCATTGGAATGTCAAGTCCTTTCTGGTGCTATGCTCTTAAATATGGAAAATTGACTGAACTAAAAAGAGCTTCAAACAGTTTAGCTGTGAAATATCACAACAAGCTTGATACTTTAGAATTCTCTTGAGAAGTGGGGAACTTTTGCCTCCTGTAGACTCAGCAACAGCTCTTGATCAGTAGGCGCTGACAGAGGACTGAACCCTTAGGGCCTCTGTCTAGGCACAGGAACAGTTTAGTACACTTTCTAAATAAATCTCTGTTATCATAGACATTTTTTTTTGGTTTACTCATTATTGTTACATCATGAGAAAAGAACTGAAAATAATTCAAAAGTTATTTGACACTTGTAAGGTAAAATCCACTGTTAAATGTTAAGCATCCTTCTCATTAAATAGAATACTACAAATTACATTGATTTTATGAATATAATCAATGACTTTGTATTGTAGATATTAGAACAAAAAAGTCAAGTAGTAAATGTTACACAATCTGTTGCCATGATTTGAGTATGTGCTGCTAATGATATCCCTTTTATTATTGTTGTTTTTGAACCATTTCATTCATGTCCAATTCTTTGTGACCTCCTTGGGGTTTTCTTGGCAAAGATAATGAAGTGATTTGCTCTTTCCTGCTCCAGATCATTTTATAGATGAGGAACTCAGGCAAACAGGATTAAGTGACTTGCTGAGAGATATACTGCTAATAAATGTCTCAGGCCAAATTTGAATGCAGGTACTTTTAAATCTAGGCTCGGCACTCTATTACTGAATCACCTAGCTTCCCTCTACATAATCATAAATTACTTCCTTGAGGCATAAAAATATTGTGTTCATGCTTTCATCTCAAACTTTGCTTTGGTTATATGAATGCTTTATATTGGCTCTCTCTAAACTAATTCCTTCTTAAGGATTAAAAGGTAGAGGACCAGAGAATTTAAGTAAGTAGTCTAATGTAGCATAGCATATAGAATCAGAGCCAAGACTAAAATGTAAGTTGATGTCCAGTACTTTCTCTACAACATCATGTAGTATTCCATATGAAGTCCCTTTAAATACATTTCATGAAACTCAAATCAAATACAAATCTTAGCTTTAAAATTAGATGAGTATAGT
>NC_133617.1:164180279-164297779 GCF_048593235.1 Sminthopsis crassicaudata
AATGGGTATGAAAAAGAGCCAGCTTGGTTCGGTCAAGGCCTGAATCAGCCCCAGATAGACTCACTTTTACCCTCCTTTTTCAGTTTTGTTAACCCTGAAATGATTAGAGCGAATATGATAAAATCCTTAAAAACTCTTTATTTTCCAATAAACCCATCCCTTCTCCAAATTCCCCTATTTCATTCATAGTCATTCAGATTCACTACTTTTAAAGTTATCTTTGACTCTCTTTTTCTCTACACCTGCTCCTATTTAATCAAGTTGCCAAGTCAGGGCCAAAACTGGAACCAGGGCTTTAACAACTATTATGATCAATAGTGTCTATGATGGTGAAAACAGGAACAAAAGGTTTGGCAGCTTATTTCACAGGATGGCAATATTGAGTGGGGAATGGTCTTCTATTGATCTGAGGTAACTATTTTATAAAAAGGCTTTTAGCATATGGAAACAACTGTGTCTAGTTGTATATAGTGGCCAATTAATTTTTCTTATTTTTGCTTTGTCCTTTGCCATTTGTGTTAAGATAAATGTGGATTTATGTTTATACAAATTTTATTTGTATCATTTCATATTAAATTATTCGCAAAAATAAATTACTTGTAATTGTTTTCTGTAGCAGGTACTAAATGCTCTGTAAAAAATGTAATGTTAAATAAGCAATAAATGAGACACAGTTTATTTTCCAGGATTCAAGGACAGTGGAAAGAAACATTGGTCCTTCATAAATAGCAAGCAGCAGAAAACTTTGCCTTAGTTTCCTAATTCTCTTAACAAAAGTCTATGTTAAGTATTCTTGTGCATGTTTAAATTAACCATGAGATTGAATAATGTTTGTTCTCCACATGCATTCTTGGGATCTTTGTGATGAGAAGTGTTAATTCAGCAGGTTGTGAATCGCTGAAATTGTTTCTATCAGATCAAAGATTCCTTGACTTTTGTTTTTAAGGACACCTTTTTATTAAACACCATAAAACAAGGCATAGTTAGTAACTGCTTTTATGAACTGATAAGATTCTTTAAGTCTATTTGTAAAAAAAAAAAAAATCCACTCATCTATTATGATTACTTGATACTTGCATTTAGTGTGAGTGTGATTCAAATTGCATATCTCTAAATCCATTGAAACTGGATCAAAGATTAATATGGGCAAGATTTTCACTAAAGTTGTAAATAACTGAATAGTACTCTGAAATCATGCATTGTGTTGCTGTCACTGCCAAACCATAAATAGCTATTTCCTGTTGGAACCCATACTTGGAAAGCTTTAGAATTATGGCTTTTGTCATGGAAATTTTTAGGAAAAGTCATGATAGCAAATCGCATACACTCATCTATTGTTTTGTGTTCTAAATAAAGGCTATTTTTCTCTTTAAAAAATGTTCCACTGACCTCTTTTATTAAAATACTAGTATTGTTAATAAAATGATTTATTAGCCAGAAATTATATCTCTTAAATTTCTAAAATATTACACATAGTACATAATAAAGGCTTTCAAAAGACTCATTAACTAACTAACTCATACCTGGATTATTGCAACAGTCTTCCAAATGGTCTCCATGTTTATAATCTTTCACCTCTATTAACTGTCCTCCACTCAGCAGTCAAATTGATATTACTTAAGTATAAATGGGAATATGTCACCCCACCTCTTCAAAAATCTTCAATGGCTCCCTATTGTTTTTATAATAAAAAAGAAACTCTTTGACCTGACATTTAAAGCCTTCTGTTATGTAATTCCTTCTATCTTTCACTTCACTTCATATTGTTCCCCTTAATGCACCCTCTATTCCTTAGCTGGTTAGCTATTCCTCATATACAATAATACATCTTTTACTTATGTCCCTTTATATGGGGGTCCCCTATTCCTGGAACACATTCCTCTTTTCCATCCTGGTAGAATCCCTATTTTTATTCAAAATTCAATTGAATTTCCATATTTGGATTTTCTGGATCCTATAGGTCATTAGCACATATTCTTCCTTGAAATTACTTTGTATTTATTTCATCTGCTTTGTATTTGCTTATTTACATAATACATTTGTATTCCTTCAATAAAATGAAAACTCCTCAAAGACAACTCATTTTTGTTCCTAAATCACCCAAATCTAGTATAGTCACTTGGGTGTAGTTGACATCATTTAGGTCCTTTTTGAGAATGTAGGACAATAACCAATAGAATCAATATGTATGAAGCATCAACTACAAATTGCAGCTGATTAGATGAATATGCACTCAGAATACTCTACTGTAGATCAGGCACAAATAGTCCATATGAACATTGGGAACAGATTCTCTAACTTTGCTCATCTCTTTCTTAAATCAAACGAAATAGAAAGAAATGAAATAGAAATTTCCCCATGGCTGGATCAAATTCAGTAAATGTCCCTAAGTACCACTCACTCTGAGCATCTATGAATGGCAGGTGCTAGGGACTTCAAACAGTCATCTGAAATAGGTGAAAAATTTTTCTGAGTAGGATCTGAAGAATTTCATTGTTTATCTTCTTCCCCTGAGACATAAAGACCAGCTCTATGGCAGAATATATTCAGGGGCAGGCATGGAATGAATGGTCTCAGAAGACTGCTACCTCAATCATGAACATTTAAAACATATGCCAGCCAGTCTTCTCAGTGGGCACAACCATGCCTTCTCATGAGATTGCTTGCCAACCTATCCAGGCTGCCCTACATTGGAGCTGTCAATAATAAGTTGGAATTCTTATCAAAATATTTACTTCACATTAGAGTTGTTTGGAAGCAATCCTGTCAGTGAATTCTCATTAGGAATGGATAAATAAACAAGTCAGTTATGAGGATGAAAAAAGTCCTGTCACGGATCTTCTTCAAAAGAATCTAAGACAACATGCCATTGGACCTTTTTCATCCTATTTTATGTAAATGATAGTAGATATATATGCTTCTGTGTATTATAGTATAGAAGTTTCATATGATTTTATATGTTAAATGGCTTACTGTACATGTGGGAGAGGTGGGTGATATACTAGATAAAGTTCTGGGTTTAGAGTCAGGAAAACTTATCTTCCTGAGTCCAAATCTGGCCTCAGACACTTTTTAGTTGTGTGACCCTGGGCAAGTCACTTAACCCTAATAATCTGTAAAATGAGGGAAAACCACTCCAGTATCTTTGCTAAGAAAATACCATATGAGGTATGGTTGAAGATGTTGACTAAAGTTGAATAAAGAGTTGAATACAACTGAAAAACTAGTGAACAAAACAATATATATGTCTCCATCAGGGACTGAATTGTATCTAATACAAGAGTTTTAAAATTTTTTTGAATTACATTTCTGTTCTTTCATTTAAACTACTCTAACCAAAAGCCTTCAAAAGCCTTCAAAAGCTTTTTCCTGCTTACAGATATGGTCCATACTCCTCATTCTGGCATTCAATACAATATTTTAATTAATTGCTTAATTAATATTTTCATGATTCTTCTCCATACATGTACCAAAGAGTCCAACCAAATCAGACTGCAAGCTGGCCATGAACATACAATATGCTTTTCTATCTCCATACTTTTGCTTGTGTACCTCTTCCACAGACTAACAGAAACTTAGGAACTCAGATCTGAAAGGGGTCACCTAGTCCAACACCAATCTAATAAGAACCTCTTTATAGCATATTGGGGGAGATGTCATCCAACTTTGTTGGAAATCTGCCTCTAATGAGGAGATTCACTCTCTCCTCCCCTCCATCCTCTCAAGAGGGACCATTCCAGTTTTGGACAGTTCTAATTGAAAAGTTTTTTCTTCACAAGGGGCCAAAATCTGCCTCTCTAAAATTTCCACTTATCCAGTTCTGCCCTCTGGAATTGAGCAAAATAAAACTAATCCCTCCTCTGTGAATAACCCTTCAAATGCTTGAAGAAACCAATTTCATTCCAGATGGAAAGTTGTTCAGTCATTTCAGTTGTGTCCAACTCTTCATGACCCCATTTGGGATTCTCTTGGCAAAAATGTTAGAGTCGTTTGCCATTTCTTTCTCCAGCTCATTTTACAGATGAAGGAACTGAAGCAAATAAGATTAAGTGACTTAGAGTCACACAAATAGAAAATGTTTGAGGCTGAATCTGAACTCAGGTTTTTCTGATTCCAGGCCCAGAATCCACTGCATCACCTAACTTCTACTCATATCTCTGTTCATTGAAATTTTAACCTTTCTTGAAGAACCAGCTTTCCTTGATTCGTCCAATGCAATGTAACCTATCTTTCTCTTAATAATAGCTGTAGCATGTATCTAGCATTTAAAGGATTGCAAAGTGGTTCACATATACTATCTCATCTGATCTTTGACTAGCCCTCTGAAATAGATGCTATAGTTAGACTCATGATTCAAGAAACTGGAAGCTAAAAGAGATTCATGATTTTCATAAGTTCACACAACTAGGAAGCATCTGAGTCAGGCTTCAAATATAGATCTTCCTTACTCCAAGAACAATAGTTTATCCATAATTCCGAAGAGCTGCCTCATTTGAACCCCCGTCAGATAACATCATAAGTTTAGAGCTTAGAGCTTATCCAGTCCAAGCCTCCAAGGCTGTAGTACACAGCAATTTTCTTATCATTATTCCAGTCTTGTTGGACACTTCATGATTCCATTTGAGGTTTTCTTGGTAAAGATACTGGAGTAGTTTTCCATTTCCTTCTCCAGTGGATTAAGGTAAACAGAGGTTACATGACTCATCAGGATCACTTGCTAGTGAATATTTAAGATGAGATTTGAAATCTGATCTTCCTGTAGGTCCAGCATTGTGGCTACTGAACATCCTGACAATGCACAATAAGAGGAAAAAGGAGAAAGCCTCAGCTCTGAGTTTAAAGTGTTTGTCATCTGATTGAGGAAGAGAAGATTCACGTAAAGGAAATTGCCAGTATTCAATGGCAAGGCAACTTACTTGTAAATGTAGAATCCTGTAACAGAATAAATGGTGGGTAAGGAAGTAGTTAGGGGACACAAGAATTATTTAGGGTGAGCTTCTTAGAGGAAATGCATCTCCAGTTAGATCTTACTAATAATAAGGAGCCCAACTTGGCAAAAAAGAGATTGGAAACAAGGAGAATATTTCTGATGGAAACAAAAACAAACAAACAAAAAAAACATTGGAAGAAAAGAATAGGAAGGAAAAATGAAAAATGAAACAGGAGCAAAGAACAAGCAAGTCATGTGTGGAAATCAGTAAGGAAGTTAAAATATCTAGGGTGGAGAGACTCTAGTAGAGGGAAAGGAGAAACAAAATTTAATAAGAATAGAAGGAAGAAGGAATTTAATGAGAACCTTGAAGAGCAGGCTAGGACTTCCATCAGGCTGTGGCAACCACTGTGGACTCTTGAGCGATGAAGTGACATGATGAAAAACAAAGATAGAAAAGGATATCTAAGGTAGTGGTTAATAGTGTTGTAGGCAACTGTACTCTTCCAGTCTGAAATTTAAATCACTGATTAAATTTCTCACCTTGCCACTCACTGATTGAAGTCCTAGCCTGCTCTTCAAGGTTCTCCATTAAATTCCTTCTTCCTTCTATTCTTATTAAATTTAAATGAGTTTGTGGGCTCTAACTGCATGTTTGCTGGCCAAAGGTAAAGATGAAGATTAAAGCCTTTATTGTTTTTAGATTGAAGCTTCTAAAACTGTGGATCATCCATAGGAGGTAATGTAACTGAACATGGAGGTCACAAAATTATGATTTATTATCAGCAAACGTTTGATTTGTGTACTTATTTTACATACTGATATACTCCGGGTCACATAAAAATTTCTCTGGTGAAAAAAGGGGTTGCAGGTGGAAAAAGTTGTAGAAAGCCTGTTTTAGATAACTGACATTAAGCATAGAATGCTAAGCATAACAAAAAGCAATTATTATTATTCAGTCAACAAGCAATTTTTAAGGCCTACTATATACCAGGCATTTTACTAAGCTTCACAAATACAAATACAAGAAAAAAGAAAATTAGTGTCTACTCTCAAGGAACTTACATTCCAATGGAGAAAGACAACAAATAAAAAGTTTTGGAAGGCCAGAGGAAGATGAGGGTAAGTCACCTTATATATAGGGTCCATGGTAGATAAGTGAAGAATATATCCTGGTAAGAAATAGAACTGGAGACCTGAACCCTCTCCTTGCATGGAGATTCTTAAAAGAGCCATTAATTATGGGGAGAGGCTCTAAGATCAGAGGATACTTCTGAGATATGAATTCCTGAACTGGAGTGATCTTACAATTCTAAGAGGTTTCTAAGAGAAAATAGAGAAATCTGCAATGCAGCTAAATTTAAAGGATTTAAAGATCAGGAGGTATTTAGTAGCTTCTGGACAAAGGTCAGATCCAAAAACATGACTATTGATATGAAGTTGGCAGACTTTCAAGCTCTGGGACTCATCCAATAGTTTCTGCAAAGCTGTGGTTGACACATAGGTTAAATGGTCTTTCATCATGATTGCAGGCTGCTGTGAATTACACATTTGGTAATTTTGTCCATAGAACGCTAGCTGGTCACTTATTATAGAATGTCAAGAACAGTGAAAACTCAAATGGTCATCATCACAAGCACAGATGGATTGAAGGACTCTTATCAGGTGGATGGAGAAATCTATGACGGCGGCAATTTCTTTTGAGCACAGCAAGAAGGTACACTAGGAGAGTAGCACAGATGCTAAGTTTCTGCCAAGGGTTAGGGATTGTTGGCTCCTCCCATACCCATCTGGCTGAAACATGGTGGGGAGCTATCATAGGACAGCAGAAACGGTTCTGTACTTGGGGGTCTGGAGACCCAACAGAGCTGTGTGTTCCAGTACTCAAAAATTTAACCATGTGGGGGGGGGGCAGCTAGATAGCTGCAGTGGATACCATACTGGTCCTAAAGTCAAGAGAACCTGAGCTCACAAATCTGGCTTCAGACACTGGCTGTGTGATCCTGGGAAAGTTAACTTTGCCTCAAAAAATTATGTAGTATTAGTCAAGTCACTTAATAATATCTGAGATTCCTTAATTCATACCTTTGGCACATGCCCGACTTCAAATAGCCCCAAATCTATCCTGCAATGGCTTCATAATGATGAAATCTCTGGCTAAGATGACAGGAACAAATAATGATGAATGTTGGAGGGGATGTGGGAAAACTGGGACACTGATACATTGTTGGTGGACTTGTGAAAGAATCCAACCATTCTGGAGAGCAATTTGAAACTATGCTCAAAAAGTTATCAAACTGTGCATACCCTTTGGATCCAGCAGTGTTACTACTGGGCTTATACCCCAAAGAAATACTAAAGAGCAGAAAGGGACCTGTATGTGCCAAAATGTTTGTGGCAGCTCTTTTTGTAGTAGCTAGAAACTGGAAGATGAATGGATGTCCATCAATTGGAGAATGGTTGGGTAAATTGTGGTATATGAAGGTTATGGAATACTATTGCTCTGTAAGAAATGACCAGCAGGAGGAATACAGAGAGGCTTGGAGAGACTTACATCAACTGATGCTGAGTGAAATGAGCAGGACCAGGAGATCGCTGTACACTTCAATGCTGTATGAAGATGTATTCTGATGGAAGTGGAAATCTTCAACATAAAGAAGATCCAACTCACTTCCAGTTGATCAATGATGGACAGAGGTAGCTACACCCAGAGAAGGAACACTGGGAAGTGAATGTAAATTGTTAGCACTACTGTCTCTCTACCCAGGTTACTTACACCTTCAGAATCTAATACTGAACATGCAACAAGAAAATGGTATTTACACACATATATTATATCTGGGTTATATTGTAACACATGTAAAATGTATGGGATTGCCTGTCATCAAGGGGAGGGAGTGGAGGGAGGGAGGGGATAATTTGGAAAAATGAATACAAGGGATAATATTATAAAAAAATTACTCATGCATATATACTGTCAAAAAATTATAAAAAAAAGAAAGAAAGAAATGATAAAACAAAAAATAATAATAATAATGATGAAATCTGGCACTTCTCTTCCATGTATTCTTGGTCCAAGTGGTGCAATGCTTAGCCATAGATCTGGAGTTCAAATCTGATCTCACTTTCCTAGTTGTATGACTGCACAAATTGCTTAATTTATGCCTACTTCTCTTTCCTCAACTGCAGAGAGCACCTACATCCCAAGGTGGTGCAGAGGATCAAATGAGATGGCATTTGTAAAGGGTCTGACACATAGTAGGTATTTAATAAATGCTTGTTTCCTTTCATCTTAATGGATTTCCTGACTTTGTTCTCTTTAATGCTCTTGCTATCCTGGGTTCAAATCCTATCTTTGATATTTATTACCCTAGGCAAATTAGTTAACCTCCCTATGGCTCAGTTTCCTCAACTGTGTAATGAGGAATTTGAATCAGATGCCTCTGAGGTCCTTTTCCATCTCTAGGTCTAGGATCCTATTAAATTTCCTCATTAAATTTTTTCCTAGAATCCTTGATATTTGAGAGATTTTGTGTATATAGATATGAAGGTCTGAGACCATCAGTATATATTATATGAAAAGAAAGTCAGAGTAGTGGAGAAATGGAGGTGGAAGACTTGAACTCTGCTGTATTTTACCCAATAAAACATAAGCTCCATGAGGGCGGGAGCTCTCATTTTTGTCTTTGTATCTTCAGTTCTTTGTATAGAGCAAGTGTTTAATAAATGCCTGTTAAATTGGGAAAAAAAATGCTCTTGCTATCTCCTCTACAGGTATTTCCAGAACTGTGATTTTGAAGTCCAAATGAATTGGTTCTACTTCTTTTGTTGATGAAAAAGATTTGCTGTATATAAAAAAAAAAAAAAAAAACCCAAAACCACTGCAAATATTTTTTGCCTATTTTCTGTTCTCCCTCTAGGTTCCATCTTTAATGCTTTTGGAATGACTGCTTAGTCACGTTTTTTTAAACTGATTTTGTTCTTTACTACTTCCCTCTATTTTATTGAAGTAACCCTGCCCATAAACCTGCACACACCTTCTCCATAAGAATACACAAACAAGTTTATATTCTAAACCTGCATTGCCCTTGGCTACCATCTCTCTCTGCCTGGCAAGTAAGTCAATTGGCATTTTTCAGGTTTCTTTGATCTCATTCTGGCATTTGATTTACTGTGGTTAAATTTCTATATGAAATTATCATAATTGACATTGTGTCAGTTCTTTCACTCAGATCTCATTTTTTTTTTTTTTGCATAAATAACGCATTTAAGTATGTTAGCCTGGAAGTTTCTCTTTTTTTAATTGCACACTATATCTTTTTTATAATTAATACCTTTCTAAATTTGAATACTTCTGATCTGTGCTCTAACAAGTAGATAGTTTGGGCACAAATGAGAACTTTTTTTTTTTTTTTTTTCCTCAGGTCCTCCTGACTTCAGGGCTGATGCTCTATCCACTTCGCCACCTAAGTGCCCCCAAATGATAACTTCTGGAAGCATTTCCACATCAATAAAATGTCATTTCCTTTCTAATAAAATGTAATTAATTTTATTTTTGTGATGTTCTTAATTTATTGCTATTTACTTCCAATTGTTTTCTAAAAGAAAGCTTGTTTTAAAACCCTTATTGGTTATTGACCTGTACCTGTTGGAGATCTTAGCTTAAAAAGGTCAAGTTCTCTCATTTCATTCAGGGCCATTTCCAGTCATCTCAATCTATATCTTTCCACTAGACCAGATGGCTCTGAAGAAGAATGTGAAGCAAGTGACCTTGCACAGCTCTCTGTCACTTAAATTCCATCCATTGCATGTCATTACATCACTTCCCTCAGATCATGGTCCTCTTCAAGAACAAAGGACAAAGAACAATAGTTACATGAAAGCTATTTTTAAATTCTTGTTGATTATATATGTACATTAATGTTTTATATATTTCCATGAGTCCTGTGGGCAGAGAAAAATCAGAACCAAAAGGAAATAACCATGAGAAAGAAAAAAAATGAAAATAAAATGGTTCAATTTGCATTCAGCTTCCATAGTTCTCTCTGTGGATGTGGATGACATTTTTCAAAATGTATTGGAAGTGCTTTGGAACACTGAATTGCTAAGAATACCTAAGTCTATCATAAGTGATCATCACACAATCTTGCTATTGTTCTATACAATGTTTTCCTGTTTCTCCTGGACTTTTCTGAAATCAGTTTATCACTTCTTATAAAACATTAATATTCTATTATTTTTATATACTACAAGTTACTCAGCCATTCACTAATAGCTCTTATTTAAAAAAAATGAGTAGACATAAAAGAAAGACCCCCACCATAGAAATATAGTACGGGAAAAGGAAGACTCGGGTTCATTTTCAGAGGAGGACACTGAAATAAAAAAAGTTTCTATCCCAAAGAATAATGTGAAGTGGCTCTCTACCCAGAGAGAATTTATAGAACTCAAAAAAGAACTTAAAAATCAAATAAAAAACCATTGAGGAAAAACTAAAAAAATCAAAAATCAAAACCATTTAAGAAAGAAACAAGAGGATTATGAAAAAAAATTTAAAAATAGAGAGTCTCAAAGACAAAAATAAGTATATAAAAATTAGAATTAGACAAGGGTGTAAAGAGCTGGAACTGAGCAGATGCAAGGTAACCTAGCACGTAGGGCTAATTACCAATTGGACAATTCTCTATTAACATATGCTTGAGGAATGACCCTTCTCAACTCTGTGCTGGATCGGTGGTTGTGGACAAAGAAGGAAAAGAGAGAAGTGAGAGGATGGAGTAGGACAGGCAGGATCATTCTTTTGGTAGTGGGGAGAGAGGAAGGAGGTGTGGAGATCTAATCCCCTAACAGCGACCCCAAAAGACCAAGAATAAAGACTTTTGCTTATCCTGACTCCTGCTGATTCTGAGATATTCAGGGTCACAAGGGGAAACAGACTAAGAAATAACAAAAGAGATCATAAAGAATGAAAACACAGAACCGAATGTGAAAGATAAGAAAAATGACAGATTTGGAGAACAGATCAAGAAGAGAAAATATAAGAAAAATCGGACTGCCAAAAGTTGTGAACAACAACAACAACAACAACAAAAAAAAAAAAAAAAAAAAAACCTTGACACAATAATGCAAGAAATAATCCAAGAAAAAATTATCCTGGAGGGATAGAACATGAGAGGAAAGGAGAAATAAGAAAAAAATCCATCAATCACTATCTCAACAAATTTTTTTGTGGAAAACACATAGGAATATTATTGGCAAATTTTGAAACCCTCAGATCAAAAACAATTTTTTGCAAGAAACAAGAAAAAAAAACAATTCAAATATGCTGAAGCTACAATTTGCATTATACAAGACTTATCAGCAGTCACATTAAAAGACCAAATGTCCTGGAATCATACCTACTGACAATCAAAAGAACTAGGCCTGCAGCCAAAAATATCATAATCAGCAAAATTATCTATATTATTGAACAAGAAAAAATGTACATTCAGTGAACTTGCAGATTTTCAGGATTTTCTAGTAACCAAACCCAAACTTAATAGAAAATTTAACATAGAGGAGCCATTATTAAAGCTCAATTTCAAGTAACTCAATATAGATAAAATGTTTATTTATTTTTTTTAACATAGGAAATTTATAGCACATGTTTAAGATTGACATCAATGATATGACAGCTCAAAAGAAAAATTGAGGCAGAGTTAAAGTAAAAATAGTAATTTTGTCAAACACATGAGGTACAAAGGAAGAATAGATACAGAGGCATTAGAGGGGGGAGGAAGGCTCATATTTCTGCAAACCTACTTCAATCAAGAATGGGTTAAATAGGCAACAATACATATATACTATGAAGGGCAAAGGGTAAGGGAAGAAGACAAGGGAGGGAAGCAGGTGGGGAGATTAAATAATAGCAAGGCAAGTTAGGAGCTGAATTGCAGCAAAGAGTTAGCAGAAGTAGAAAACATGTGTATGTGTAAATGTAGGAGTATGTGTGTATGTGAATATATATATATATGTATATATATATGTAAATATCTACATATGTATATGTAAATATATTCTTTCTTAATTATATCCTGCTTAGGAGTGTGAGGTCATGAAAGGGAGAAAAAAAATAAAGTAAAAAAGGTGCAGAGCAGAGAACAAAATAATAATTTACAAGGAAATAAAGATGGACACTCATGAATATAATTTCTTCTAGTAATATATTTTCTTAAACTGATATTTGTTGTCACATATTTTGAATGGTCCCTGATGTTCTGCTGGGCATGTTGCCTTTTGTTTTGTTTTATTTTGTATTGCTTTTCTGTTTTTCTTATTCTATTTCTTTAAATAAAATAAATTTGGGAAAAAATAAAATAAAATTCTATTTACCTCCTTAAATCCTTTCTTATTTATTTTGTCATTCAATTTATCTAGTTCTTATAGACCAAGTTTGAGATCCCCACTAGTATAGTTTTGATCTCTTATTTCTTCTGGCAGCTTTCTTAAATTTCTTCTCTAGGAATTTGGGTGCTATACCACTTGGTGCACATAGGTTTAGTATTGATATTACTTCATTATCTAAGGTATCCTTTAGCAAAATGTTTCATTCCTTATCTTTTAAAATTATATTTATTGCTTAATCTGATCACTCTGTTTTAAATGTGTTTCTTCTAAACAACATATTGTCAGATTCTGGCTTTTAATCCAGTCTGCTAGCCACTTCTGTTTTATGGGAGAATTCATCTCATTCACATTCACAGATAAAATGACTAACTCTGTATTTCCCACCATCTTATTTTCCTAAAGTTATACTTTTCTCTTTCCTTTCTGCCTTCCCTCCTCCCCACTTTGCTCAATCAGCCCTCCCCATTTGCAGCTCCTCCCCCATTCTTATCCTATTCCCTTTCCCTTCTATTAGCTCCACCTTTTCTTTCTCCTTTCCTCTCTTAACTTCCCTATAGGGTGAGACAAGTTATTTTATCAAACTAAATATGTCTGATATTTTATCCATTGATAAACGATCAAGTTCCGTGTTATACTGGCATTCAGGGGCTCACTATTTGCCTTTTGTAGTTGTATTGGAGGTCTTACAGCTGGTTTGCTGCTCCACGGGCTTCTGAACCAGGACAGAGTAGCCAAGGGTGCTATATTTTGGCTAAGAACCTCCCAATAGATTTCCCTGGCTCATGGAGGCCTCTTTGCCCTTAGTGCCTGTGCTGTGCCTATGCTAGCTGCCTTTCACCCTGTCTCTTTGAGCAGATCTTTAATGAAGTTCTTCCGAAATATTGTCTGCTGAAAATTTGTTACATTCCAAGTATTTGTGAGTTCTGTCACTCCAAAATCCTTTCAGAGGCTTGATCTGGTGTTGATCTGAGGGAATCCAAGAAAAGTTCAGGCAAGGACATGTTCGCTGCCATCTTGACTCCACCTGTGCCAATTATAATTTTCAAAGTTATTATCTTTTTTTCTAATTGTTTAATTTCCCCCCCCCATAATCTTGGTTTTTTTAGATTTTTAAAAAAGTTTTTCCTCAATGTCTTTCATTTGATTTTTTATTTTTAAATCCCTCTTTTCAGTTCTTTTATAAATTCTCTCTGGGAAGGGAGCCATTTATCATTTCTTTTTGGAGTAGAAAAAGCTTTTTTTTTTGTTTGTTTGTTTTTTGTTTGTTTGTTTTTGTTTTACTTCAGTGTCCTCTTCTGAAGATGAACTCATGTCTCCCCTATTTCCATGGTAAGTTTCTATGTTGTTTATCTTCTTTGTTGTTTAAAAAAAGAGAGAGAGAGAGAGATTAGTGTAAGCACCTCTAATATGGGGTAGGGAGATGATGCCTCTGACTTCACCTCAGCAATCCCCTTCGATCTGGAACCCCAAACCTAGAGCTCCCCACTCCTTCAAGTACCCACAGCCAGCAGCATTCCTGGTCCATTGCCTCTGCATTCATTGGGTGTGCTGGTTTCTTCTCACCCAAGATGGAATCTCTGCAGCACAGCCAGGGCTGGCATTTTTCATCAGCTGAGGCTCGCTCAGTCTTGTTGAACTCAGACCCCCTCACTCATTCTGGGAAGTAGAAGTTCACTCATGCTGAAGCTCCAGCCAAACCCAGTTCACCCCCATGGGTTCCCACTGGAAGTGTTTGCACTTCACACTAGCTAATTCCTGGCCTGGAATCTTCCTTCAGATCTTCTTAGTTTGTACTTGTAGTATTGTCCTGCCCCAGATCTTCTAGATTTTTCACCAATCTATGTTTGCTCTGAGATGCAAATTTGTTCTGATCGGGAAGGAAATCAGGAGAGCTAAGAGAATTACTGAACTGTTCTGCCAACTTCCCAGACTCTTCCCTAAATTTCTTTTTCAATCTCTAGCTGCTGGATTCTATTGGTAATATATAGAATATATATTATAGAATATGTAAAATAATATATAGAAATGCTGATAATTTGTGTGGATTTATTTTATAGTCTGCAACTTGGCTAAAGTTGTTTATTATTTCAAGTGAATTTTTAGTTGATTCTCTAGGATTCTCTAAGGATAATATCACCCACCAAGAGTGATACTTTTATTTCCTCATTGCTTACTCTAATTCCTTCCATTTCTTTTTCTTTTATTGCTAAAGCTAACATTTCTAGTACAATATTCAGTAATATGGCATCCTTGTTTCATGTCTTATCTTATTGGGAATGCTTTTAGCTTCTCCCTTTTACATATAATACTTGCTGATGGTTTTAGATAGATGCTGGTTATCATTTTAAGGAAAACTCCCTTCATTCCTATGCTCTTTAGTGCTTTTAATAGGAATGGGTATTTTGTCATAAGTTTTTCTGCATCTACTGAGATAATCATATAAATTCTGTTAGTTTTGTTATTTGTTATCAATTATGCCTTTCTAATATTGAATCAGTCCTGTATTCCTGGAATAAATGAAATTTGGTCACAGTATATTATCCTGGTGATAAGTTGTTGAGATCTCTTTATTAAGATTTTATTTTAAAATTTTACATCAATATTCATTATGGAGATGGAGCTATATTTTTTTTTCCTATTTTGACTTTTTCTGGTTTATGTCACAAAAGGTGGCAGGACACTTTCTTTGCCTATTTTTCCAAATAGTTGTATTGGAATTAATTGTTTTTTAAAATATTTTATAAAATTAATTTGTAAATCCAGCTGATCCTACAGATTTTTCAATGATGGTTTGTTTGATTTCTTTTTCTAAAATGGAGCTATTTAAATATTTTTTTCTTCTTCTGTTAATCTGGGCACCAGGACCAGTGCTCTATCCATTTCACTTATCTAGCTACCCCCATATAGTTAAATTTTATTCTATTTCAATTAAATTGTCAGATTTGTTGGCATAAAGTTGGAAAAAATAGCTCCTAATTAATGCTTTAATTTCTTCTTTATTGGTAGTAAGCTCACCCTTTTCATTTTGGAATCTGGTAATTTGATTTTCTTCTTTTCTTTTTCTAATCAAAATAACTAAACCTTATTTATTTTGTGTTCTTTTTTCCATAAAACCAACTCTTAGTTTTATTTACTAGTTCAATATTTTTCCTACTTTTGGTATTATAACTCTCTCCTTTGATTTTCAGAATTTCTAATTTTCTTTTCCCTTTATTTTCCTACTTCCTATCAGATAAGATAAATTTCTATGTCCAACAGAGTTTATATGTTATTCCTTCTATTAAGCCAAATTTGATGTGAAGCTTCAGGCAATGCTCATCCCCCTCCTTTCTTTCTCTCTATTGTGATAAATCTTTTGTGCATTATCATGTGATCTAATTTATATAATCTTTCCTCTCCTCCCATTACAATCCTTTTCCACCCCTTCAAGTGCTTGTTTTTGTTGTTGTTGTTGTTGTTTTTTTTTTGTTTTTTTTTGTTTTTTTAATTAACTTATATCCACACTCTCTGTCTGGTATATCTGCTCTAATAGAAAATACAGTTCTCAAAAGTTACAAGTATCATCTTCTCCTGTAGAAATGTAAACAGTTTAACCTTTAAATAGTATGCTTCTTTTTTTTCTTTCTAACTTACCTTTTTATGATTCTCACAGTAGATAGAGCTCCAGCTCTGAAGTCAGGAGGATCTGAGTTCATATTTGGCCTCAGACACTTAACATTTCCTAGCTGTGTGACTATGGCAAGTCACTTAACCCCAATTGCCACAGCAAGAAAGAAAAGAAAAGAAAGAAAGAAAAGAAAAGAAAAGAAAAGAAAAGAAAAGAAAAGAAAAGAAAAGAAAAGAAAAGAAAAGAAAAGAAAAGAAAAGAAAAGAAAAGAAAAGAAAAGAAAAGAAAGAAAGAAAGAAAAGAAAAGAAAAGAAAAGAAAGAAAGAAAGAAAGAAAAGGAAAGGAAAAGGAAAGGAAAAGGAAAGGAAAAGGAAAGGAAAAGGAAAGGAAAAGGAAAGGAAAAGAAAGGAAAAGGAAAGGAAAAGGAAAGGAAAAGGAAAGGAAAAGGAAAGGAAAAGGAAAGAAAAGGAAAGGAAAAGGAAAGGAAAGGAAAGAAGGAAAGGAAAGGAAAGGAAAGGAAAGGAAAGGAAAGGAAAGGAAAGAAAGGAAGAAAGAAAGGAAAGGAAAGGAAAGGAAAGGAAAGGAAAGGAAAGGAAAGGAAAGGAAAGGAAAGGAAAAGGAAAGGAAAAGGAAAAGGAAAGGAAAAGGAAAGGAAGGAAAGGAAAGGAAAGGAAAGGAAAGGAAAGGAAAGGAAAGGAAAGGAAAGGAAAGAAAGGAAGGGAAGGGAAGGAAGGGAAGGGAAGGGAAGGGAAAGGAAGAAAGAAAGAAGAGAAAAGAAAGAAGAAAGAAAGAAAGAAAGAAAGAAAGAAAGAAAGAAAGAAAGAAGAAGGAAAGAAAGAAAGAAAGAAAGAAAGAAAGAAAGAAAGAAAGAAAGAAAGAAAGAAAGAAAGAAAGAAAGAAAGAAAATCCCCTAATTCATCAAAGATCCATCTCTAATACTGAAAGATTATGGTCAGCTTTGCTGGATAGTTGATTCTTGGTTGTAATACAAGTTCCTTTGCCTCCAGAATTGGGTATTCCAGGACCTCTGATTCTTTATTGTGGAAGGTATCAAATCTTGAGTAATCCTGAATACTTGAATTATAGGAGGGAAAGGTGTTTGGAAACTTGTTAGTATTTTCTCCTTTACCTTATAGTTTTGGAATTTTGCTACAATATTTCTTGGAGTTTTCCTAGTAAGATCTCTTTCAAGATATGATCTATTGATTCTTTCAATGATTACTCTGCCTTCTGGTTTTAGTGTATCTGGGCAGTTTTCTATGGGAATTTTTTTTTCTTTTTTTTTTTTTTTAAAAGGATACTATGCAGGCACTTTTTTTGGTCATGGCTTTAAGGTATTTAAATACTTTTTAAATTGTCTTTCCTGGATGTATTTTCCATATCAGCTGTGTTTTTGTTTTGTTTTGTTTTATTTTTGTTTTATTTATTTTTTTTTTCATTGAGGTCTTTTACATTTTCTTCTTTTTTTTTTTTTCATTCTTTTTTGTTTGGCTGATTCTTGATGTCTCATAGAATCATTAGCTTCCATTTCCCCAGTTCTGCTTTTTAATGTATGATTTTCTTTAGTTACCTTTTGTATCTTTTTTTCATTAATTTCACTTATAAAAATATTATTTTTCCCTAAGTTGTTGATTTTCTCTTGCATATCTCTCATTTATTCCCCAAATTTTTCTTCTGGCTCACTTATTTGGCTTTTAAAATCCTTTATGAACTCTTCCAAGAAACCAGTTTGAGCTTGAGAACAATTCATATCCCTTTTGAGGTTTTGCATTTAGGTATTTTGTCCTCTCTAAGTTGGTATTTTGTTCTTCCCTGCCACTATAGTAGCTTTCTATGGTCAAGGTTCTTTTTTATATCTTATTAATTTCCTTCCTCCCTCCCTCCCTTTCTTCCTCCTTCCCTCCCTTCCTTCCTCCTTCCCTTCCTCTTTCTTTCTTTCTTTCTTTCTTTCTTTCTTTCTTTCTTTCTTTCTTTCTTTCTTTCTTTCTTTCTTTCTTTCTTTCTTTCTTTCTTTCTTTCTTTCTTTCTTTCTTTCTTTCTTTCTTTTTCTCTCTCTCTCTTTCTTTCTTTCTTCTTCTCTCTCTTTCTTTCTTTCTTCTTATTGCGGGAGCTCTGCTCCTGGTGCACAGGGGTTGCTGTCCTAAGTTTTTTGGGTATCTCTGAGCTTTGGCTGTGAGCTTTGGTGTCTTGCTCATACCAGTGAAAGTAGTCCAACCTAGTCCTACCTATTGTTATCTTATTCCCTGGGCTGGCAATTTGCCTTCTGTGCTGGGACTGGAGACTGCTCCACTGGACTACTATGCTATTGTTTTATTGAGTGAGAACAAAGAGTTTCAGTTGTTGAACCATGCTGTGATTAAGACTCTCCCATTAGCTTTCCTGGAAACCATTTGGATGAGTTTCTCACCCCTTTCACCACAGTGAGATTGATCTTTCTTGAAGTCCTTCCAACATATTGTTTCATTGCATCTCTTTGTAGGCTCTGTCCTTCCAGAATCCGTTTCATGTTGTTTTCAAGGGCAACTGGGAGAGCTCAAGTAGATTCCTGGCTTCACTCTGCTATCTTGACTCATAATCTTTATGATAATAATCCACACAAGTATGGAGGTCATCTTTAATGAGGTCATCAGGAGACAACAGGTAGATTTTCATAAATAATATTCCACAATAGAATATATCTTTATTACCACATAATTGGCTAAAAAAATAAAGAATACACAATCTCACTCTAATTATTTTTTGGTTATAAAATACAAAACATTATATTAAAATTTCTCTTCCAACATGCATCCAAAGCATTCAAGGCCTTGAGACATACCAAATCAGAAAATACCATGTTCTGTGAGTAACAGGCAAGGCATAAAACTGGGAAATATATGTCTATAAAAACTGTTTTTTGTAGTGGTGGAAAAGTTCTGACACAATCAAAATGAAGAGGGAATCCTTGTGAATTCTTGAAGTCTTGAAGATACTTCTGTTTATAGATGGCATCATGTAGACTGCCTAGAATATTAGCAGAGATTTCTGGCTGCTCAAGTGAATACTCAAGAGTTTGGTCTAACTGTTCATAAAAGTAAAATAAAGTAGAGGAAAAATGTCAATTGTCCTGATTATGGTATGCATTTGGATGGATAACCTACACAGAGATCAGTATGCATATTTGGTGCAGAAAATAGAAATGGACAGAAGGTTGGGTTCTGAATTAAACATAAGTAAGAATGCAAAGCTGCCTTAATGATCCCCAACTTCATCCAGAAACAAAGGCCCATATTTTAATGTCAATATTCCACTGGTGATGTTTTATACCTTTGAATTATATAACTCTAAAACCTTTGAAGAATTAAAGTTTTGAGTGTCTTGGAGAATTTTGAGTGTCTCAGAGGCCTCTGCAGCATTAAAATTGTGTGAATTTTAGAGGCTTTTAGTGGATATAAGCAGATAATAACATATAATAAATAAGGGACTACAAAGAAGAATCAGAATAAAGTATATAATCAAAGAAACATATGATCAAAAAAAAAAAAAAAAAAAAAAAGAAGATGGGATAGTCATGTCACAAGAACAGATAAGACTGCTGATAGAACACTCAAGTGAAGTCTTTGCAAAGTCCAGAGAAATTAGAGCAGGACTTGTAGAAAAATGGGATAGGTAATCTGTGATGAACCTATGGAGAAGAAGACACATGGAGACATGAATAAGAATCAAACAGGATGGACAAGCATGAGTGTACTTAGGTCTATATCACTAATGGGAAAATCCATGTTGATGAAATAATAGATCATTTTATTATTGAATATCTACCTTCCTCAATCAATGAATTCAATGCCTGAATCAAACATAGTCTTTCTTTCACAACTACTGCACTGATGTAGTGGGACTTCTACATATAAATTGATACTCCTTCAAAAACCCTAATTTTCCATTTCCTCAATCTACTCAGTTCCAGTTACCTACTCCTCTTCTCTACCTCAGATATACACGAAGATTGTCATACCTTTGATTTTGCTATTACCTAGAAACATGTGCAAGAGTAGCAAACCACCTAAGCAGACCTAAACCAGATTGAAAGCAACTGACAGGACTCAAATCTGTTGGTTTGTTAGGGGGCAGTCTCCTCTAAGCATATGAAGACTTTCCCTCATAGAATGGGTGAATGAGAACAATTTATTCAATGTTCATTAAGGTAGCTGAGAGCAGCTGCTATGGAGCATTGAAAGTTTGGTCATATACTGAAGATGCCAAGGTTATCCACTACATCCCAAGCCATAGCCTGTTCTCTTTAACTTTTGTCCTGCCACAGGACCCCTATGACTTAGGAAAAGAGAGTGAGCTTGATGACTTTATGCAATTCTGTCTCATTTAAATCTAATTAATGCACAAGACATTAAAATCATGATGCCATCAGTCCTCTTCAAAACAAAGAATTTACAACTCAGAAATATTCCAATTATATGTCTATGACCTCTAAAATTGCTTTATCTAATTATAATCTTCTATCATTTCATCTTTTCCTCTGCCTTATATCTCTGACTTACCAACTTCCCTATTAGTCAAGGGCACTGCCATCCTCCCATTCATCCAGATTCACAAGTTTAGCATTATCCTTGACTCCTCACTCACTCATAATCCCCAGAGCCATTTTTTTGCCAAATGATATCAATACTTAGAACAACTCTTGTAAATGTTTCCTTTTCTTTTCAGACACTGTCATTATCTTGGAACAGACTTTTATCATTTTATCCCTAGACTATTGCAATAATCTTCTCATTGTCTCTTCCCACTTCAATCCATCACCTCCTTAATTATTCAAATGATGTTCCTAATGCACTCCTCTTCTCAATAAACTCCACTGGTTTCCCTATTATCTCCTGGACAAAATGAAAAATTCTCTGTTTGGTTTGTAAAGCCCTTCTTAACCTGATACTTCACTATCTTTCCAATCTTCTTATATTGACCAACATACAACACTAATGTTGAAATAAATGATTTTTTATGTATGAGTAAAGTAATTTGGGATAGAATTCAATTAAATTTAGGTTACCATACTTGGGATTCCTAGGACTAGGAGAATAGTGAATAGTAGAAAGATAATTTCTTTCTCTTTCTTCCCTTTTCTCTCCTTTCCTGACTGCAGGGATACATGGATGAAGGGATGAGAGAAAAAGAAAGAAAATATACTCAGTCCAATCTTCTTATACAGCTTTATCTCCTCCACATATTCTACTACCTAGTAACTTTGGTCCCAGTCCCCACCATTTTTATTGGCCTTCCATCATGTTTGGAATGCTCTCTCTCTCCTCTTTTACCCCCATCTTTTCCTGGTTTCCTTCAAGTTTCAGCTAAAATTTTACTTCCTGAATTCACCAATCATCTCCTGAAAGACACCCCAAAATGAAAACTCCAAGGAATATCATAGCTAAATTTCAGGACAATCGGACCAAGGAAAAAATATTTCAAGCAGCCAGAAAGAAACAATTCAAATACTGAGAAGCCACAAGCAGGATTACCCAGGACCTAGCAGCTTCCACCTTAAAGGATCAAAGAGCCTGAAAGTCAAAGGAACTTTGAATACAACCAAAAATAAACTTTCCAGCTAAATTGAGCATTTTCTTTCAGGAAATAAGATGGGCATTCAATGATACAGGTGAATTTCATTTATTTCTGATAAAAAGACCAGAACTGAACAAAAAATTTGACCTCCAAATATAGAACTCAAGAGAAGCATAAAAATGTAAAAAGGAAAGCACTCTTGAGAACTATATCTCTATTAAAGGGATACAGAGAGCACAGGTATAATTTAATTTTACTGTGATAATATTAAAAAGAAACTAGAGATAGAAAAATGATTATACTGGGAAAAGAGGAAAATGGAGGTAAAATGAGGGAAATTACATCTCATGAGAGGCAAAGAAGACTTATTATAATTGAGGAAAAGAAGGGAGGGGGATGAACATTGTGTGAATTGTACTCTCATCAAATTTGGCTCAAAGAGAAAATATTAGATATATTTGGTTTCACAGAGAAACTTATCTCTGGAAATGGAAGAGATAAGGGGGAAAAAAAGGGAAGGCTAATAGAAGTAAAACGGAAATAGTAGAGGAAAGGTATAAGAAAGGGGGAGGCACTATAAAGGGGAAGGGCTGCTTGAGGGAGATGATGATGAAAAGCAAAATACTGGTGAGGAGTAAAAAAAGGGAAAAGAAAGAGAAAAGCATAATTTGGGATAAATAGGATGGTGGGAAATACAAAATTAGTCATTTTAACTATGAATACGAATGGGGTGAACTTTCCTATAAAACAGAAGCAGTTAGCAGCCTGGATTAAAAGCCAGAATCTTACAATATGTTGTTTACAAGAAACATATTTAAAGCAGAGTGATACATGCAGAGTAAAGGTAAAAGACTAAAGCAGAATCTATTATGCTTCAGGTTAAGTAAAAAAAGGCAGGGGTAGAGATCCTGATCTCAAATCAAGCAAAATAAAAAATAGATCTAATTAAAAGAGATAACGAAGAAAACTCTATGTTGCTGAAGGGTACCAGAGATAATGAAGCAATATTAATACTAAACATATATGCACCAAGTGATATAGTATCTAAATTCCTAAAGGAGAAGGTAAGAGAACTGCAAGAAGAAATACACAGCAAAACTATAATAGTGAGGGAACTCAACCTTGCTCTTTCAGAACTAGATGAGTCAAACCACAAAATAAATAAGGAAGAAGTTAAGACTAGATAAGTTGCACCACAAAATAAATAAGGAAGAAGGTAAATAGAGTTTTAGAAAAGTTAGGTATGATAGATCTTTGGAGAAAATTGAATGGAGACAGAAAGGAGTATATTTTTTTCTCAGCAATTCATGGAACTTATACAAAACTTGCCATATAATAGGGGATAAAGACCTCAAAATCAAATGCAGAAAGGTAGAAATAGTAAGTGCATTTTTTTCAGATCATGCTGCAATAAAAATTACAATCAATAAAAGGCAAAAGGATAATAGACCAAAAATAATTGGAAACTAAATAATCTAATCCTAAAGAATGAATGGGTGAAAGAGCAAATCATAGACACAATCAATAATTTCATCCAAAAGAATGACAATAATGAGAGAACATGCCAACCTTCATGGGATGCAGCCAAAGTGGTAATTAGGGGAATTTTTATATCTCTAGATATTTACTTGCATAAAATAGAGAAAGAAAAAAATCGATGAATTTGGCTTGTAACTAAAAAAGCTAGAAAAAAGAACAAATTAAAAACTCCCAATTAAATTCCGAATTTGAAATTCTAAAAATAAAAGAGATTAATAAAATTAAAAGTAAGAAACTATTGAATTAATAAATAAAGCTAAGAATTGGTTTTATGAAAACACCAACAAAATAGATAAACTTTTAGTTAATTTGATTAGGAAAAAGGAGAGAGGAAAATCAAATTGTTAGTCTCAAAAATGAAAAGGGAAAACTTTCCACCACTGAGAGGTAATTAGTACAATAATTAGGAGTTTTGTTTTTGTTTTTGTTTTTCTTTGCTGAGGCAATTGAGGTTAAGTGACATACACAGGGTCACACAGTGAGGAAGTGTTAAGTGTCTGAGACCAGATTTGAGCTCAGGTCCTCTTGATTTCAGGGCTGGTGCTCTATCCACTGCACCACCTAGCTGCCCCAATTAGGAGTTATTTTGTCCAATTTTATGTCAATAAATTTGATAATCTAAGTGAAATGAAGAAAGACCTACAGAAATATAGATTTCCAAGATTATCAGAAGAGAAAATAAATTATTTAAATAGTCCCATTTTAGAAAAAGAAATAGAACAATTATTAATCAAACTCCCTAAGGAAAAAAAATCTCCAGGGTTAGATGGATTTACATATAAAATTTACGAGACATTTGAAGTATAATTAACTTCAATACTGTGCAAACTATTTGAAAAAATAGATACTTAAACTAGGTAGGATGAAAACAAAGAAAATTATAGTCCAATTTTTCTAATGAATATTGATGCAAAAATCTTAAATAAAATATTAGCAAAGCTAATTTAAGATTACAGAAAGTCATCCTCAGGATAATACAACATGACCAAGAAGGATTTAAATCAGGAATGCAGAGGTAGTTCAATATTAGGAAAACTATGAGCATAATTGAATATATCAACAACCAAACTAACAAAAAACATATGATTATCTCAAAAGATGCAGAAAAAAGCATTTGATAAAATCCAACACCCATTCCTATTAACAACACTAGAGGGTATAGTAATAAATGCATTTTTCCTTAAAATAGTAGCATCCATTTAAAACCATCAGTAAGCATCATATGTAATGGGGACAAACTAGGAACATTCCCAGTAAAATCAGGTGTGAAGCAAGGCTGTCCTCTATCACCATTACTATTCAATATTGTATTAGAAGTATTAGTTGTAGCAATAAGAGAAGGAAAAGAGATTAAAGGAATTAGAGCAGGTAATAAGGAAACCAAATTAGCACTCTTTGCAGATGATATAATAGGATACTTAGAGAACCCTAGAGCATCAATTAAAAAAGGTTAGGGTTACTAGAAACAATCCACAACTTTAGCAAAGTTGCCAGATACAAAATAAATCCACAGAAATCATTAGCATTTTTATATATTACCAACAAAATCCAGCAGCAAGAGATAAAAAGAAAAATTCCATTTAAAATAACTGTCGATAATATAAAATATTTGGGAGTCTACCTGCCAAGGCAAAGTTAGGGACTATATGAACACAACTACATAACACTTTATACACAAATACAGTCAAATCTAAACAAATGGAAAATATCAAGTGTTCTTGAGTAGGCTGAGTGAATATAATAAAAATGATAATACTACCTAAATTAATTTACTTATTTAGTACCATACCAATTAAACTCCCAAGAAATTATTTTACAGATCTAGAAAAAATAATAAAGTTCCCCTAGAAGAACAAAAGGTCAAGAATTTCAAGGGAATTAATGAAAAAAATGCAAATGAAGGTGGCCTAGCTATGCCAGATCTAAAACTAAGCAGTGGTAATTAAAACCATTTGGTACTGGCTAAGAAATAGTCATCAATCAGTGAATAGGTTAGGTTCACAGGACAAAATAGTCAATGATGACAGTAATCTAGTGTTTGACAAATCCAAAGACACCAGCTTTTGGGATAAAAACTCACTATGTGATAAAAACTGCTGAGAAAATTGGAAACTAGCATGGCAGAAGCTAGGCACTGATCCACACCTAACACTGTATACCAAGATAAGGTCAAAATGGATTCAGGATCTAGACATAAAGAGTAATATTATAAGCTAATTAGAAGAACATAGGATAGCTTACTTCTCAGATCTGTGGAGGAATAGGAATTTGTGACCAAAGAAGTACTGGAGATAATTATTGATCAGAAAATAGATAATTTTGATTATATTAAATTTAAAAGGTTTGTACAAACAAAATTAATGGAAACAAGATTAAAAGGGAAGCAATAAACTGAGAAAGCATTTTTACATTCAAGAGTTTTGATAAAGTTCTCATTTCTAAAATATACAGAGAATTGACTCAAATTTATAAGAATTCAGGCTATCCTCTAATTGATAAATGATCAAAGGATATGAACAGACAATTTTCAAATGAAGAATTTAAAACCATTTCTAGTCATATGAAAAGGTGCTCTAAATCACTATTGATCAGAGATATACAAATTAAGATATCTCTGAGATACCACTACACATCTGTAAGATTAGCTAGAATGACAGGAAAAGACAATGGTAAATGTTGGAGGGATCTGGGAAAACTGGGACACTGATACATTGTTGGTAGAATTGTGAACAGATCCAACCATTCTGGAGAGCAATTTGGAATTGTGCTCAAAAGGTTATTAGACTGTGCATATCCTTTGTTCCAGCAGTGTTTCTACTGGGCTTATATCCTGAAGAGATCATAAAGCAAGGAAAGGGACCCATATGTACAAAAATGTTTGAGGCAGCCCTTTTTGTAGTAGCAAGAAACTGGAAACTGAATGGATGTCCATCAGATGGAGAATGGCTGAATAAGCTATGGTATATGAATGTTATGGAATATTATTGTTCTGTAAGAAATGACCAGCAGGATGAATTCAGGGAGTCCTGGAGAGACTTACATGAACTGATGCTGAGTGAAATGAGCAAAATTAGGAGATCATTGTATACAGCAACAAGATTATACTATGATCAAATCTGATGCATAGGACTCTTCTCAACAAGATGATTCAGATCAGTTCCAATGATCTTGTGATAAAGAGAGACATCTACACCCAGAGAGAGGATTAGGGGAATAACATAGCATTTTCACTCTTTTTGTTGTTGTTTGTTTGCATTTTATTTTCCTTCTCATTTTTTTTCCTATTTGATTTGAGTTTTCTTGTACAGCAAGATAATTGTATAGACATGTCTGCATATATTCAATTTAACATATATTTCTTTCTTGTTTAACATTTATTGGATCATTTGCCTTCTAGGGGAGGGGATGGAGGAGGAAGGGGGGAATTAGAACACAAGATTTTGCAAGAGTTACTACTGAAGAATTATCCATGCACATATTTTGGAAATAAAAACCTTTAATTAAAAAATAAATAAATAAAATCTTACTTTCTTCACGAAGTCTTCCTAGGCCTTCCTTAATAAGGCCTTTCTTCTAATATTTCCAATTTATATTTTGTATATCATTTTTTCCATGTTGTCTCTCCCCTTTGGATTCTAAGTTACTTGTGTATAAAGGCTATTTTTGTCTTTCTTTGTATTCCAAGTTCCTAGTACAGAATAGTTAATTAAAGTAGCACCTAGTAGATAATTAATAAATGCTTATTGACTTGACCCTCCTTAATCACATTGCTTTTTACCTTAGTTTCCAATCCCTCTACACCACCACCCATTTTTTTCTAGGTCATTATCTTTGTCTTACACTTTCTTCCTTTTCCTCTCTAGATACCTTAGTGAATGTACTCAAATTTCTGACAATTCTAGATTACCAAATCACACTCTTAGATGACTACCACTATTTTTCACACTCATCATTATTTATATGTTGCTAAATAGAGCTAAAAAAAAGTTATAAAAACGTGCTGACACAGTCCCACTACAAATTTGTGTTATATAATCATAAATGGGTCTGCAAGGCAGTCCTTTTACCCTTGCTTAATAGATCCACTCTCCAACTTGAAATAATGACTATTCCAAATCTTCTCATCCCTCCTTAAGTCTCCCACAATAACCCTTTTCAATCTCTTAGCTGAATACCTTGCCTCATAATTTCATTGGAAAAAAATCATGTCAGTCAGTGAGAGCTCTTTCTTTATTCCTCCTCTTCTCAAATCACTCAGACATGTTCCTTCACCTCTATCTATCACAAAGAGGTGGCCCTTCTTTTTGCTAAGGCAAACTTATCTGTGTGCCTCCTCCTCTACATCCCTTCCTGCCTTTTTCAGAAGATTACTCACACACACACACATATTATCTCTATCATTTTCACTCTTTCCATTTCTACTGGCTATTTTCATACTACTTACAAATGCATTGTGTTACTCCACCCTTAAATAACCTCACTTAATCCTGCCATCCCAGTTAATTAACATCCTATATATTTATCTTCTCATTTTAAGCTAATTTACTTGAGAAAGCCATCTACAATAAAGAACTATATAAATGCTAGCTATTATTACATCAATACATATTTGTCAATTTTGCTACTTTTTTTTCTTCTTTTTAAAAAAATATTATTTGGGATGAATCTCTGGGAGGGGGTCAGGAAGAGATAGGAAGATGGTATCTAGGTGACATAAAAGCAAAAGATAACAAAAAGCTTTATTTCTCATAATGCTTTATGATTTATTGATATTATGTTTACTTTGCAGAATTTGAAAATCAAACAAAATTATGCAATTGAAAATATTTAGAAAGTTATTACATGTCTTCAATAAGATGATAAGTATTATTAAAAATGGAAAGAATTATGTGAATTAAAGGCAGCATGAGAGGTTATCATCAATTAACTCATTGAAACTTTTTATTTATATTTTTATGTCTATCACTTCTAAGGATTACAAGTCCTATAAGTTGCTTCATTGCTACTTTGTGCTATAATGCAATATGGGATGATTTTTATTTGTCCTAAAACTGTCTCTTTCAAGTAGTAGAATGGGCGAGCGCTCTCATTATACTTCACTACAAAAGTTTCTTTCACCCTTCAATGCTATTTACTTTTTTCTTTTTTTTGAGGCTGGGGTTAAGTGACTTGCCCAGGATCACAAAGCTAGGAAGTGTTAAGTGTCTGAGACCAAATTTGAACTAGGGTCCTCCTGAATTCGGGCTGGTGCTCTATCCACTGCGCCACCTAGCTGCCCCTATTTATTATTTTATAAATTTTACTATATTAATCTCAGCTGCCCTTTTTTCCCTACAATAAGTGCTCCCATTAAAAAAAAAAAAAAAAAAAAAAAAAGAAGAAGAAGAAGAAGTCCTCAAAGGTTTTTCTATTACCATGGATCTGTTTAATTATTCTTCTTTGGACATTTTTTATGTGCTATGTCTTAAGAAATTAATTCATTCATTTCATAAATGTTTATCTAATAGTGAAGCAGGAAGAGCAGATTCTTTATTTGAGGACCAAACCTAGAATTCTATCTCTGCTACTGACTACCTTTGTGACCCTAGTCTAGGTGCTAATTTTGTATTTCAGATGTAGAGTCATACAATGAGAAAAAATGTGGCATAATGAATGTGATGTTTTACTTTTGATTTAGATGACTTAAACTCAACTTCCACTGTTGTCAAATATCATCTAACTAGGTAATCATGTAAAATCATTTAACATCTCACAATCTCAGGTTTCTCCATCCACTCCCTTGTAAAATGCAGTTTACATGACCTTACCTTTGGGGGCTGTTTTGGGGTTGTTGCAAACCTTCAAATTCTATATAAATTGAATTACCATTACTGCATTAAACATAGAAGGATGTGAGCATTTGGGTAGAGCCAAGATGGCAGAGTAAAACCAGGAAACTGTGAATTAAGTTAAAAATGACTTAATCATTCAGTTGGGGGTAGAAATTTATCTAATACTATGAAGAAGTAGGAGGAAAAAGAGGAAAAGAAAAGGGAGGGACAGAATAGAACCAAGGGCAGAAACACCAGGAAAAAAAGATGAGAAGCAAGAAGGGTTGATGAAAGATAAGGTACTGGGTGAGGTGAGTAAAAAATTACATTACTTACAACAGGGTAGAAAGGGAGAACAAAAGTATATACAGAGGAGAAAATAGGATTGAGGGAAATACAGAGCTAATAATCATAACTGTTAATGTGAATGGGATGAACTCTTCCATAAAATTGAAGCAAATAGCAGAGTATATTAAAAAACAGAATCCCACAATATGTTGTTTACAAGAAACACATTTGACACAGAGAGACACATACAGAGTAAAGGTGGCACAGAATTTGTTATGCTTCAGCTGAAATAAAAAAATTTTTAAAAAGTAAAGTTAAAAAAAAAAAGGAAAGGTTACAATTCTGACCTCAAATAAAGCAAAAGTAAAAATAGCTCTTATTAAAAGAGATTAGGAAGGGGAAGTACATCTTAATAAAGGATATAGTAAATAATAAAGTAGTATGACTATTAAATGTGTATTAAAGAAGATTTTAAGGCAGTTACAGGAAGGAAAAGACAGCAAAACTATTAGTATTGGGGGACCTCAACCTTTCTCTCTCAGAATCAGACAAATCTAACCACAAAATAAACAAGAAAGAAAAGAGGGAGATTAATAGGATCCTAGAAAACCTAGATAACTAGATCTCTGGAGAACATTGCATAGGGACAGAAAAGGAATACATCTTTTTGTCAGCAGTACATGGCACCTACACAAAAATTGACCAAGTATTAGGGCATAAAAACCTCACAATCAAATGAAAAAAGAGAGAAATAGTAAATGTTTCCTTTTTGACCACAATGCAATAAACATTATAATCAATAAAGGGCTAGGGAAAGATAGACTAAGGAAATTAAATAATTAATTAAAGAATGAATGTGTCAAATAACAAATCATAGAAGCAATCCATACTTTCATCCAAGAAAATGACAATAATGAGACAACATACCAAAATTTATGGGATGCAGCCAAAGCTGTTCTTAGAGGAAATTTTATATCTTTAAATAGCTACATAAATAAAATAGAGAAAGAAGAGATCAATGAATTAGGCATGTAACTAAAAAAGCTAGAAAAAGGTCATATTAAACACCAATTAGAAATTTTGAAACTCAAAGGAAAACTTAATAAAATAGAGACTAAGAAAATTACTGAATTAATAAACAAAACTAAGAGTTGGTTTTAGGAAAAAACTAACAAAATAGGTAAATCTTTAATTTGATCAGAAAAAATGAAAGAAAAAAATCAAATTACCAGCATCAAAAATGGAAAGGGTAACTCACCACCAAGCAAAAAGAAATTAAAGCAACAATGAGTAGTTATTTTGCTCAATTCTATAGCAGCAAGTCTGACAATCCAACCAAAAATGGATAAATATTTAAAATAAACCTGGTTAGAAGTTAACCTGAACAACAGCAGAGGTGATAAAATACTTAAATAGTCTTGGGAAAACAAATTCCCTAAGAAAAAATCTCCAGGGCCCCATGGATTCACAAGTGAATCTACCAAATATTTAAAAAACAATTAATTTCAATAATATGAAAACTATTTGCAAGGAGTACTGCCAAATTCCTTCTATGCCACAAATATGGCACTGATACCTAAACCAGGAATAGCCAAAATAGAGAACAAAAATTACAGACCAATCTCCCTAATGTATATTGATGCAAAAATCTTAAATAAAATATTAGTAAAGAGATTATAGCAATTTAGCAACAGGATGATCCACTCTGACCAAGTAGAATTTATACCAAGAATGCAGGGCTGGTTCGATATCAGGAAAATTATTACCATAATCGACCATATCAATAACAAAATCAACATAAATCATATAATAATTTCAATAAATGCAGAAAAAGTTTTTGACAAAATACAGCATCTATTCCTACTAAAAACACTAGAGAGCATAGGGAGCTTTTCTTACAATAATAAACAATATCTATTTAAAACCTACAGCAAGCATTATTTTTAATGGAGAAAAGCTGGGGGCAGCTAGGTGACACAGTGGATAGATCACCAGCCCTGAAATCAGGAGGACCCGAATTCAAATCTGATCTCAGACACTTAACACTTCCTGGATGTGTGACCCTGGGCAAGTCACTTAACCCCAATTACCTCAGCGAAAACAAAGAAAAACTGAACACATTCCCAATAAGATCAAGGATGAAACAAGGATGCCCATTATCACCACTATTATTCAATATTATACTAGAAATGTTGGCTTTAGTAACAAGAAAAGAAAAAGAAATTAAAAGAATCAGAATAGGCAATAAGGAAATAAAACTATCACTCCTTGCAGATGATATGATGATATACTTGGAGAATCCTAGAAAATCATCCAAAAACCTACTGTGAATTGTTTCCAGTAATTTAGCAAAGTTGCAGGATATAAAATAAGCCAAATCTTCAGCATTTCTATATATTACTGACAAAGCCATTAGCAAGAGATAGAAAGAGAAATTCCATTTAAAATTACTGTTTACAAAATAAAATATTTGGAGTCTATCTGCCAAGACAAATCCAAGAACTATATGAATACAATTACAAAATGCTTTTCACACTAATAAAATCAGATCGAAACAAATGGAAAAAATATCAATTGTTCATGGCTAGACTGAACAAATATAATAAAAATGACAATTCTGCCTAAATTGGTCTACTTGTTCAGTGTCATACATCAAATTGCCAAAACATTATTTTATAGAACTAGAAAAAATAACAAAATTCATCTGGAAGAACAAAAAGTCAAGAATATCAAGAGAATTAACGAAAAAAAATATATAAACAATGGTGGTTTAGAAGTACCAAACTTAAAACTATATTATAAAGCAGCAATCATCAAGACCATTTGGTCCTGGATAAGAAACAGAGTGGTAGATCAATAGAATAGATTAGATTAACACAACACAATAATCAAGGCCTATAGCAATCTAGTATTTGATAAATCCCCAAACTCCAGCTTCTGAAATAAAAACTCACTATTTGACAAAAATTGCTGGAAAAAACAGGAAAATAACATGTCAGAAAATCAGCATAGACCAATATCTCACACCCAATACCAAAATTAGGTCAAAATGGATACATGACTTGGGCATAAAAGATGATGTCATAAACAAATTAAGAGAACAAGGGATAATTTACCTATCAGATCATTGGAGAAGAGAGGACTTTAAGACCAAAGAAGAACTAGGGAACATTATGAAAGGTAAAATGTACAACTTTAATTACATTAAATTAAACAAGTTTTTCACAAACAAAATGAACAGAAACAAAATTAAAAGGAAAGTACAAAGCTGGGCTAAAAATCTTTACAGATAGGATTTCTAATAAAGGGCTCATTTCTAAAATACATTAAAAAACGGTGTCAAATTTATAAGAATACAAGTCATTCCCCAATTGATAAATGGTCAAAGGATATGAACAGACAATTTTCAGATAATGAAATTAAAGCCAAAATGCTGTAAATCATTATTGATTAAGGAAATGCAAATTAAAAGAACTCTAAGGCACCATGCACACCTCTCACAATGGCTAAGATGACAGGAAAATATAATGATAAATGTTGAAGAGGATGTGGGAAAACTTGTGCACTGATGCATTGTGGTAGAGTTGTGAACTGATCCAACCATTCTGAAGAGCAATTTGGAACTATGCCCAAAGGGTTTTAAAACTGTACATATCCATTGACCCAGCAAAGCCATTACTGGGTCTGTATCCCAAGGGCATCACAAAGGAGGGAAAAGGACCCACATCTGCAAAATGTTTGTAGCAGATCTTTTTATGTTAGCAAAGAATTAGAAAAAGAGTGGAAACCCATTAATTGGGGATTGGCTGAACAAGTTGAGGTATATGAAGATAATGGACTGTTATTGTCCTATAAAACACGATGAACAAGTTGATTTTAAAAAGACCTGGAAAGATTTACAGGAACTGCTGCTGAGCGAAACAAGGAGAACCAGGAATACATTGTACACAATAACATCAAAAATGTGCAATGATCAACTATGAAAGGCCTGTTTCTTCTCCGTGGTTCAGTGATCCAAAGCAATCTTTGTAGACTTTGGACAGAAATTGCCAACTGCATCCAAAAAAATATCTAAGGAGAATGAATGTAAATCAACACAGGCTATGTTCCCTTCTTTTTTCTTTCTTTCTTTTTTTTAATCTCTCCCATGGTTTTTTCCTTTTTTCTCTGATTTCTATCTCTCAACATGATTCATAAAGCAATGTGTATTAAAAAATAAATTTACTACAAGAAAATAAAGGAAAAAATAGAAAGATGTTTTCACATTCATTTCTGATCTCATTTGGGAGGTGGGGTGAAGGCAGTTTTGGGGAGGCTACAATTATTCATATGTTCATAGAATAACAATGACATTTACATCTTTTCCCCGGGTCTTAGAGTCTCTTGTCTTTTTAGTATAATTTGAATTATTTTCTCTAAATGAATGCTCTTCCAACAGTTTTTGCCCACCAGTTGACATTTCACTACTGAGAAGAGCTCAAAATTATCTGCAAACTTGGAGACTTAAATATGAATAATTAAAACTCAAAGGTAACTATCTACCAGGAAAGAATTCTCTGGAGTTCCATGTTCCCAGCTGTGGAAATCCTCTGGGCCCTATTAGTGAGCACTGGAAGAAAATGGATTCCCAGACAGAATGGGTTCAGTGAAAAGGTTCAGGACCCATCTGTTTGATGTCATAAAGGCCTGGTGAGCCAGGCTACTTGCTTTTCAGGTAAATTAAAAAGGTTATTTATTTGAATGAGGTTCAAGGCCCTGCAGCATTAGTGATGATCACAAGATGTTGAAGTGTGTGTGTCTGGCACCTCTGAGGGATCATGTGCAAAGCAGGAAACCTATTCTCAGCATCCCACTGGGTGCTACAAAAGTGACCCTGTTAAAGAAACAAAAAAGAAATTGTCTAGACTCTTCATGAGCTACTCATCTCCTGGAGTCCTTTCTTCGACTCAGTAAAATGTTTATTTTTCGGAAATGTCCAGATTCTAGTAGAATTTGCACACTAGAAATTTTAACTAAAAACTCCATGTTTGTTGGATGTTTGGTTTAGGGGACTCATAACTCACTGTGGGGATGCTATAGAGGTCCCTAGATTGCTCCTGGATATAGCTTGGACTTTGAATCCATGTCTCTAGTAAGCTGACTTTGTATCCTGGTTTCCTGACCTTGTGTTGTCCACCCCTCAACAACAACCTCTAAAGGATCCTAAAATCTCCCCTCTTTTTTTTTTTTTAAGAGAATTACAGCCTACAGTTGCTATTAGACACAAATTATTCTTAGGTTTCATTCTGTGTGGCCTTGGGAAAAAATTAATTCAATACTCCATTGCTCAGTTTTCCCATTTATAAAATGGAAATGATACCACATGGATGATTTGAGGAGACAGGGAATAATATTTGTAAAAGATTTTGAACTCCATAGAGACAAGTGCTTTGTCAAGGGAGATGGATGATGATAATAGTGATTCAATATATTCTGCATATCATTGCCAGGCTAATCTTCTTTATACAAAGACCTTCCTTATTTAAAAGTAACAAGGTTGAATGAGGGGTTAAGACTGCACCTTGGCCATTTTCAAGGAATTATTTAGTTCACTACTCAAGAATTTGTAATTTGGGGATTATCCAGTAAATCTCCAGTGGTCCTTTGGTCCATTCCCCCCCCCCCAAAAAAAACAACCCTACTTTACCTGATGATGTTAGTAGTAGGAGGTTGTAATACTGTTTAATTTTAAAATAGATATATTTTTTCTCTGTCTCTGTCTTTTTCTGTCTCTGTACCTCTCTGTTTCTGTCTCTTTCTCTCTGTTTCCCCATCCTCCAATCAACACAGTAAGGAGTTATCTTTCCCTGACCTTACAAGGTGTGTGTGTGGGTAAGGAGAGAAGTGCCAGCTTCATTCTGGAAAAAAATAGTATATTGAGCCATGCTAAAATAAATGTGCAGACAAGCCTGAGCCTGAGCCATGGGCCTCTGGCTGCCTTTTTTTTTTCCTTTACTAAGTAAGTATAGGTGATAAGGGCCAATCTTGAGATGAACATTTCTAATATTAGAGGCAACCTAATGAGCCTGAGAGGTCGAAACTCCTGAGTTCTCAGTTGATTTCAGTTGCGCCTTGGACGGAACAGCTCATAACTACTCCTGTGCTTTTTGTTGAAGCTGACTATAAGCAGACGAATGTTGCTAACATCTGACCAAATTTGTCAAAATACATGGATCTGGAGGAAATAGGACAGCGTGAAACCAAAGTGAAATGTGAAATATCAATCCCACAAATTTTATGTCCCGATGCTCTAAATATCAAATGAATAATAGCTTTATATATAATATATGTGTGTACATGTATGATTCAATGTATATATGTACATGTATGTAAATATAATCATTATATCATTTTTATCTTGCTTTAAATATTTATTAATATGTAATTCTGCCTCGTGTTAAACGATTTTTTCATTTGTGGAGGACATAAATAACTGCCCCATACCAGATAAACATTGTACATTTAGAATCTTTCTACTCTTCTTTTTAGAAGAGATTATAAATATGAGACAAAACTAAGTTTTAAGTGATTACATCAATGGTTTCCCGGTGTGAATTGAGTAATAAGGAGCCAGAGAATTCAAGAATCTAACCATTTTCTTTGTTCTCTAGTACTGGATTTAGTCCATATGTGCTTTGGGCTCAGAGAATGAGAGGGATCTTGATGGAGAGAGGGAGAGAGGGAAAGTGCCAATTCCTTAGACCCAGCAGTTGTTACTTGGACATCACACATACATTTAATTGTCTTTCATCTATTTAGTAGTTTTCAGTGACTCCCTAATTTCTTGCTGTTAGGTAATTCCTTCCTCCAGCTTTCAAAACTCTATAACCTAGTACCATGCTAACTTTATAAAATTATTGCAAGTCCATGAACCCTACACACCAACAGAAACTATGACTGAATGTTTCCTATATTTTCCCATCTTCATGTTTTGACTCTTACTATTCCCTATGCCTAGAATGTTTTTACTTCCTTTCATCTATTGAATTCTATCCATCTGTTATAGCCCAATTCAAGTGGTACCTTCTCTAAGAGGTCTTTCCTGGTGTCTCTCCTTGTTAACAATAGTCTTTCAGATTACATTTAGTACTTTATTTTGTATTTCTCTGAGCACTTACCACATAATATTATAAATTATAGTTACTGTGAAAGTCTACAAGTAGTCACTAAATTCCATGAAGGCAGTCACTATATTTTATTGGTTTTATATATTACTTAAATCCTAATAGAGTTCCCTGAATACATTAAACGCCTAATAACATTTAATGAATTTAATTTGTTTTTGAATCCAATAGTCCCCCTCAGTTCTCCTTAGTCTCAGTCAAATATGCCTAATATCAAAAAGAAGCTCAGTTCTTTACCTAGTAATGAGGTAATTAATAAAATGAATACTAATCACTTGACCCAAATATACAATCTTTAGGTAGCAAAAGAATTAGATGTGGATAAACTGGCAAAATAGCACAAGATTGGAGATGGATAAATATTCCAATTTTTTGAGTCAGCAAACTACCAGCAGACTTTGATTTCAGTTCTGGGGAGTATACTAGAATGATTCATTAAAGAGATTTTTGGTACTAGAAAGGAAAGCAATGATTACAAAGAGAGCCAACTAGAACAGGTTAGTTCAGATTAACTTTATTTCATTTTGACAAGGTTACTCAACTGATAAATTAAGGAAATCAAGGTAGATATCACTTGCCTCAATTGTAATGCTCTAAACAAAATATCTGAGCTAAATTATATATGTTCTAAGAGGTTGACTCCCACATAGAACAAGGGGATATCATCATATAGACTGAAGTGAGAGAGAATAGACTTTTCTAGCCTCTTCTTTCTCTACCCTTCTATAAAGGAGATTTTAATTCCTCCCAAAAGTGGAAGCAGAAAGTTGGGGTCACTCTGATCTCCTCAGAGAGAAGTACTAGGCAAAAATAATGTCTATCTACTCCCTTAAATATTGAAAGTTTAAGGGATGAGGTTTTCAACAATTTAAGTTCTGATAACTGTTCATTATTAGCAAAGAAAAGGACTCCAAGACTTGTATCCAAGACTTTCTCACCAAATCCCAAATCCCACACATAGCAAATATCAAAAACTCTACAAATAGCAAAAATGGAAATCAGGGAAAGTATACATAGAATAATATATATCAAACAATACAGAGTTTAAAAAAGTCTTCCACTTAGGAACGAGATAGCTGAAATAGTCTTAGATCTCAACCAAGGAGAAGTTCTCTGAAATCTCTAATGTAACAAGCAGGGGACATAGATATAATAAAGACTTCCAGCTTCTCCCATGACAATCTCTTCCATGAGTCTTTTCCTTCAGCAACCTGAAATAGTTAACTTTATCTTCTCACCAAAAGCTGGAAGCCAGAAACGCCCCAAAACAACTCAAAGATTAAATAGAACTTGAAGAAGACTTGAGACAAACCCTAAGCTAGAAGAGAAGAACTGATCTTTATCTATAAAGAAAGAATCCTTACCAATGGACTTTGGGACTGATGTTACAAATCTCATGTTATTCTTGTAGAGAAGATGAAGAAATGTGAATTAAATAATAATATGATTAAATGGATTCAAAACTAAGCATTATGAGAATGACAAAGGCAATTGGTTCCATGTCATATGAGGATCAATAGAAAAAAATTGCTTGCTACTGACATATATTCTTATATAACATATAATTTATCAGTAAAAAGTCTTCTTAATACTATATCATAATATCTTCAACACTTTTTCTTCTTATTCATTCTAGCCCATTTTAAAATTAATTGCTCACTAGAAAATCTGCTATATTTCAAGGTCTTTCTTCTGTTCCTTATAATTTTTCATGGATGTATGAAAACATAAGAGCTATTATGGCAAGAATGTAAGAATATATTGTTAATTATGGAAAGATATTTGATTCAGTCAGACAAAATAACCTTTTATTGGTTCTTTTATAGCAAGGTAATTTCCATCCATACATTGGAATCACTCAAGATTTTTTGAAACATATGAGAATAGAAATAATCCTGTTCAAAGACTCCTAGATCACAAATATAAGAGAAGACATAATTCAAGAAGATTAATGTTTATTAGAAGGGGTCCCTGCAATGAAGGAAATTCAATACAGAATGAAAGTTAAAGAGGACCTTTCTATGGATGTTGAGGTCCCTGAGATTTTCCTCTTTGTGGCTAATTGCATCAAGGCCCACAATATTTCATGGATTCATGGAAAAGACCAAATGAATAAAGAATATCTATTGTCTAGACTATAACATGAATCAGGATCTATCAGATCTATATTTGGGTCAAAGAGAACAGGAGGACAATGAGTTGGGCTTAAAGTTTTAAACAAGACTGGATTGCTTTCAGAAAATCATAAATACTGTTTCTTGAAACTTTCCATGAAAGCAAAGGACCATCTTTTTAATCCCAAGAGTCTTAGTGTTAGCATATCAATGAAGTATGAAATATAATAGCCTCTAAAGAACTAAATATAAGTATTATATGGAGGGCAATGAAGAAGCATATGATGGATATGAGCAGACTGTAACATACAGCCAATGAAAAAATTTTGGAAAAAAATTAAAGTAAAAGATATTTTATGATAAGAAGAGATAAGCCAGCCACATGGGCAGGGGATGGACAGATGGACAGCCAAAATAGTTTTTATTATCATTTTAATGTCAGAAGAATAAAAGAAAGATCTTCAACAATCTGGATGTACCACCACTTGTTCACCATGGGAGTTGAAGGACAAAAATTGCACAGGGACAGGCAATATTAAAAGCAACTTCAAAATTGATGAGATCACAATTCCATTTGGATATTGGTGAAATGGTCAGAGCATTTGTTAGCTTTCAACTTTGCTAGATGACTTGCTTACCTCCTTTTCTAGTCATACATAAGTTCATCAAAAGCCATGAAAAGTCAATAAAGGCTATATTTTGAAAAAATACTTTAATATTTCCCGGATATACCATCATTAGTAATATGTTACAGCCTATATTTATCTACCACATGACTTTATACTGATAATTTCAACTGTGATTTTGATTCTTTGAAATAATGATGTTCAATGATGTGCAGGAAGGCAGCAATTAAACATTTATTAAATAGCTACTATGTGCTGGGCAATGCATTAAGTACTAGGAATACAAAAAGAGGCAAAAGATAGATCCTGTTCCCAAAGACTTTCCAATCTATTAAGGGATACAACAAGCAAATGAATGTGTACAATTATAAGTAGGATAAATAGGAAATAAATTAGAGAGAAAAAGTACTAAAATTTAAGGAGGTTGGGGAACACTTCCTATAGAAAGTAGAATTTTATTTGGAACTTAAAGGAAGCCAAGGAGATAAGTAGTCAGAGCAGAGGAGAAAAAGCATTCACAATATGGGATAATCAGAGGAAATGCTCAGAGATGAGAGATGGATTATCTTGTTCATGGAAGAGCCAGTGTTATTAGATTGAAGAGTATGTGTCAGGGAATAAAGTGGAAAGCCAGCAGGCAGTTAGTTTATAGAGGACTTTGAATTCCAAACAGAACATTTTCTATTTGATCCTGGAAGCAATAGGGAGCCACTGGAGTTTATTGAGTAGAGGAATGATAATGACACCATCAGGAGACTATCTGTTAGAGAGAAGGGTTATAGGAGAGAGTGATGTGGAATCTTTTAAAAATATTTCAATCAGGTACCAGAAGCAGCACCTACATATACTGATGTACTAATTCAGTGAGTTGCCTACCATACAACAGGTCAACTGCCTATCCCTTCTTTGATAGTAAATCCCAAAAAACTGCTTTCATACTAGGAAGGGGAAAATAAGGAAAGGAGCAGATTCTGAACTGAGCATTTAGTTCTAGCAGCAGAGGCAGAAGGAGACAAAGTAAAATAGGTAGCCGTTATAAGAGGGAGCAAAGAGCTCTCAGAGATGGGTAAGGAAGCTCAGTATCTCAAGTTAGAATTCACAGATTAGAAAGTGGTAAAAGGGAAATGCCTTAGGGACCAAAGGCAAACATCCTCTGGGTTAGAAGGATCTGTGAAACTAACAGAGGTCAGTGAGGATGATGATACAGAACTAAATCTTTCACAGAGTTTCTAGGGAATTTGGAGGTAATAAAGATGGCATAGGGATTCTTTTCATGCATCATTTTAGATGTTTTGCCTTGTTTCTAGTCTTGTTACCTGGGTAGCCGAGCTATGGAATTTTCCCAGCTGGATCTGAAATAATGAATAAATGAGAGATGGCTAAAGAGTGGAAAGACTATACTCTGAGAAGAGAAAGAGGGAAGGAAGAAAGAAAAAAATGGAAGGAGGCAGGAAGGAAGACAGAGAGGAAAGGAAGATAGAAGATTTGTTCTTATATTCACTCTGACAGTCCTCCCAATGATTTGTCTATTAAGGGTTCTCTGAACTGAGCTGTATTTCATTCTTAGCCTAACCAAAGACAAAATCTGACCATCTGGATCTGTAATAATCTGCCATCTTGCACTTCCTGTAGGTGGACAGAAAATCATTTGAATGCTAAATATCAAGACTCCATATTGAAAACACATTTTAAAATTCTGGGGGAAAATAAAATAAAAAATACAGTCATATAGGTCTCTATGTATTAATGAAATCTGAATTCTTTAGTTAGAGGAATAGGAATTCTGTTGCTATATACAAATTCCTGGGACTGAGAGTAAGCATGTTATTTTATGTCCACAATGTGCACTTTCTTTCCTCAAGATCATTTGTATACTTGCATTTATATATGAAATATTGGACATGATGATATCCAGCTCTGTCATTTCTCTGGTTAATAAGAAAAGCAATCTATCCCTCTGTTTTTTAATTTGTCACATCATACCTATACTAATTATCTTCTACAAAGCATGGAATCAACCCTAGGATCTTCAAGTTTCAATTTTAAAGCTGATAGGGACCTTCAGGATCATATGGTTTAATCATTTCGTTTTATAGATGGGGAAACTCAGACCTGTAGTAGTGAAATAGTTTCCTAAGGTCACAGTTCATACGGAGCAGGGGCAGGATTCAAACTCAGGTAAAGAATCCCAGGTTGAGAACTGGAAGGTTCTTGGAGGCTACCTAGTCAACTCCCTGAGAAAACTCTTGCCAGGAGGTATTAAGTGCCCTGTCAAAGGATATCTTGATAGTATCTGGGATAGGATATGAACTCAGTTGTCCCACTTCAAAGTGCTTTTCCATTGTTCCACACTGACTACACCACCAGTTTCCTGAGATCTTGGTACTCTACCCTATTTTGATAGAAAATGAGCAGTGATGGGTCTGTAATTTTCTTAAACAATACAATCTCTTGGTCTGACTTGGAAACAGCAAGATTAGTGAGGTCAATGATCAGAGTTAGGGGCATAGGTAATCACCATGAAAATGAGGTTTCCACCGAATCTGTAAAAAAGCTAATTGGTCCATTTAGTGATCAGACTGGAGACATTAGACTTTTTGGCACCATGCTCTAACCAGCTCAGCTAACTAGGACAAACTGTTTCCAAGTAATACAGGGAACATACACTTTAGGTCCCAAGGTCTCAGCCTCCCAGCTTTTCTACTGGACATGCTGTGCATGGGTTGGAATGTATATGCAGAACTCAGCCAACTGGCATGGTACTGCTTTTCTGTCGCTGTACACAGTGTCTTATTTATTCTGTAATTTTCTTTTTCTTTTTTTTTTTTTTTTGCTAGAGATAACTTATTCATACATTCTCTGGATGCCCCTTGTAACCCAGAGTCCTGGAAATACTTACCTAAGAATAAGCATGCCCTGGGATTGCCTGACCGGAGAAATGAGACCAGGATTGATTATCTCTTCCACTTAATGACTTGACAGTTTATGACATGTTTCTGTTTTCTCCTATTCACCATAAAATGGGGCCTCTACTTAAAATAATCCTAGTAATGAGGTATGGTTGTAGTTAACATCCCTAGTAAACAATTTGAATAAAATCATCTTGCTGGGGGGAAAATAAGGAATCCATAATGTAGCAACTTGAAACAAATATGCAGGGATTTTAATTGTCATCTCAAATGATAACATCATCTTGCATTCATTTCGCTCTCTATCTTATATATTTTCCCCTCAGGGCTAAAAACTCTTCCTTGGAAAAATGTCAACAGTAGTAACTTGTCTAGTCTGTGCAACCACAGCTTGAATTTTTTCTTTATAAATCAGCAATGTGAATACATTCTTTTTCCCCCTCATTGGTCTAGAACTGAATAATGAAAGCCCTCATAACCTCACACCTGGACCATTCCAACTACTTCCTAACAGATCTCCTCACCTCCTGTTTTCCCTTTTCCAATTCACCCCATACATCACTACCAGTTTAATTTTCTTAAACACTGTTTTTATTGCGTCATTTCCTTGCTCAAAAACTTTCCATGGTCCTCACTGCTCCACAGGATAAAGTCCAGACTCCCTTACTTCACATTAAATATCTTCCACAAAGAAAAGACCTAGCCTTACATTTCAAATCCCGTCTCCCATGGCCCCCATGCAATCCTTCTACTACAATCCAGTCAGTCTCTCCTGAATGCTCCATGTTCATTCCCAATTCCAAGACTTTCCTTACGTTGTTCTCCCAGCCTGAGGGAACTGTCCTCATCCCTTCCCAAACCTTGCTCATCCTTCAAAGGCAGCCCACTTCTTCCCTATCACTAACAGCCCGTTGTGGTCTCCCTCTCTCTGAATTCCTATTACAGGCTTAACAAATCCACTCTGAACTTGAGTTGAGCCCTCAAACTGAAAAATTGAATGAATTTATTAAACAAACCAAATTTTATGAAGTGTTTCAACTATCACATGTCATACACATACCCAAGAGAGTGAGAGGAAGATGCTTTGAGGGTCTATCACAACCCAATTCAAAATCCAACCTCACAAAAAGACTTGGATTGTCCCCTCAGTGGGGAAGATTTCTCCTTTCTACAGTTTGGTTGTCCTGCACTTGCCATCCCACTTGGAATCCAATGCTAGAAGAGAGAAAAATTGTGCTTCCCTCTCCATGCATCAAACAGTGGCAAGGGTAGGAGATTAAGGCAAACCAAATGATCATGGATACAATTATCTGGAAGACAAATACTTCCTTTCACCCTTGAAAGAAACTCTGTTACAGCATATTCTTGACCTATGTTGAACATAAAGTGCTTAAATATTTGCTCAAATTACTTTTTATCCATGCTTCACCCATCCTGCATTTGAGAGACAAATTTTTCTGATCCCAAGTATAGCACTTGATAGTGATCCTTATTACATTTCAGCTTTGGCCCAAAGTTTCATCCTATCAAGGCCATTCTGGACTTTTCCCTGACCTCCACATATTTCACAGTCCAGCTATTGTGGCCCTGTCTCTGTTTCCTAAACAAGGCACTTCCTTTCCCCATTTTATGTCTGGAAATCACTCCCTCCTTATCTTTGTCTCCTGGCTTCCTTTAAGACTCAACTCAAATCCTATTTTTTGCAGAAGGCCTTTCCCCTTCCTAGTCTCTCCCCATTCCCTACTGTCTTTCCTCTAAGATTACATCTGGTTTAGACTACATACGTACACACACACATAGTTATTTACATATTACTCCACTCTTCCCTTAGACTATGAACATTTTGACAGTAGTGACTATGTTTTTTGCCTTTCTTTTTACTGCAAAAAACATTTATTAATTATGTTCCAAACACTGTGATAAGCACAAAACATATAAAGGAAGGCAAGGACCTTCATAGGAGCTTCATATTAATGGGGGAAGATAAGACTTTAAAAAAGATGTGGTAGAAGGAGAGTTTGTACCCATCCAGGAGGCTTGATGAAGTCCTGTGTCTGGGATGGAACTGCCCTGAGCATCCTCATTAAATGGTAGAGGATATGAAACAAGTTCTTCGATGTCCACCCTCCACTCCATGTAGTCAGAGAGAGGAATGGGTTCCAGAGAGAGGGGTATTGAGGAGGTGTACATTTTAGAATTAGTATCATCTTGTAGGATATGGATTTCTGGAGATCATTAAATCCACGAGAGGAGATTTATGAGAAAGCATAAGACACGGTCTAGTAGATACATTGAATGTGATATGATGAACCCTCAGTTCATGTAAATAGGAATTAGGGCTTCTAAGGCATGGAGGGCTTCAATGTGATAGAGAAATTGTCTACATAGATGAAGACATGGATTAAATGTAATTAAACTTAAAATATACTAATTAGGCACCTAATATGTACATGACTTTTTAAGATTACTATAAATATGAAAGTGTGATTTCAAACCCAAGATATTTTTGCCTTCCCTCATTTCATAGAAGGTCTCAGACAAATCTAAAGATAGGAGCTTCATTTCCTGGAATAAATATATCTGAAGGCATCCATCTGAGATATAAGTGGTAGGGCAGGCAAAACAGAATAATAGTCTGAAGAGTAGATGAAATCACTAAGAAGATACTGATCATGAACAATTAGAGAAATCTTAGACAAGTGGGCTGATCAGAAGATTATGGAAGACATTACTATCTAGTTGAGTAACTGATTGTCAGCTGATATTGGACATGTACAGAAGTACAACAACAACAACAAGGGTCAGTACTAAAATAATGACTTAAGTGCTCTGATCTAGATTTTGGCTCCCAATCAAGACAAAGCAATACAAATTTAAAATCCAATCCTGGGTGAAGCTCTTGATGGTCTTTTGACTAATACATTTCATTTATTGCTTCTTTGCAAAGAACAAAACAAACTTTAGCATGTTCTATCTAATCCTGTGTGCAATTGCTTCCTTTATGCCAAACTTAGTTGACCAGATCTTGGTGAAACATCAAAAATTGAAGGAGGGCAGAGGTAAGGTCTTGATGGTTTTAAGCAAGGCCTTTCTATCACACGTCCTTTCACTATCAGGGAGCAAGGACTGCTTCTCATTATAGCTAACTTGTTGCTTATGGAAGTGGGTGAGAGAGCTCAATAACAAGCTCCAACCAGGAAAACTTTTTATCACTTTACCCTAGCATTTTTGACCTAGAAACACTCAGTTTTCATTTCTAAAAGTCAAGAGTAATTCAATCCTTCCCTCACCCATCCTTGACTTTGTCTATAGCACCAGATCTGGCCACCACATCTGGTCACTTCCATTTGGATCTTCCTCTTTCATTTCCCCTATGTAATTGAAACTCAGCCGTTCTGAGTACTATGGAGACAAAGAGTGTGAGGGGATTCTATGTCAATGGACTGTCTAATGTTTTGTTCTAGTCACTGATAAAAGAAATGTTAAATAACACAGAGCCAGCAAGGTAGAGGAAATCCATTAGAGACCTCCTTCCAAGTTGACGTCGAGCCATTAATGAGTACTCTTGGGTCTAGTCACTCAATCTATTCCAAACACATTTAATTGAACTATTATTTAGCCCACAAAAATAGCCTAAGACTTTATGAAATGCTTTGTCAGATTCTGGTTAAACTATAGCTCTAACTTCCGTTTTTCAATGAATCTAATGACCTTTACTTTGAAAAATAGATTAGAAAACAAACAAATATGACTGAAATAAGTCAACAACAAAAACAATAGACTTCTTTTAAAAAAAGGGATACAGAGATTAGTCAGATACAACCTTTCTTTTCTAATTGAATTTTATTCTTTTCAATTTTCATGTATTATTTTTCTTCTCACCTCCCCTTTCTCCCAATGGGAAGGGGAAAAAAAAACTTTTAACAAATAAATATAGTAGTACAAAATCTGTTCTTAATGTCACTATGATGATTCTTTGTAATCTATCACTTCCTTTTCAAGTTATTCACTATCTCCTTAAGAATACATTCTAAAATTTGACTAGCAATTTAAATCCTTTCCTAGCCAACAATAGGCAGTCTGTATTCTTCCTTTCTTTTTCTTCCTTGCTTCCTTCCTTCCTTCCTTGCTTCCTTATTTCTTTCTTTCCTTTTTCTTGAATAAAACCAAAATCTGCTCTCCATTATCTTTCAGGGACCATTTGAAGTGGTTCAATCATCACATTTGTTAGTTTTGTTGTTGTTTTTTTTTTTTTTTCAGTACCCTGGCAAGTTGCTCCTCCAGAACCAGTGACTTGAATTTACCAACTGATGAATTTCCTACTAGTTCTATATTTTTGTGGGACACCAAATCTCCATTAGCTATTTTTATTTCATCCTTTCCCAAACAAATTTCCCAATCTTTTTTTTTTTGGCCGAGAAAATAAACAAAAAAATTTTAAAAAACAGTTGAATAGTTATGTCTTTTCTCTATTGTGGATTATCATCATCCCATCCATCCCTAACCTTGATTCTCTTTCTTCTTGGATCTTCTTTCTTTCTCAGTTTCTCCCCCCACCCCAAACCTGTTATTTGGAACTCCTGTGTGGAAACCTCTACACTACAAATCAGCATTTCAAGAGTACTTTACAGACTTAGAGAATTGCTAGGTGTTTTAGAGGTTAAGTGACTTGCATTGGCTAGTAGAACGAGTATCTCTCAGAGGCAGAACTTTATCTTTCCAATTCCAAGACAAACTAAAATTTGTTTAAAATCTATTTTGTTGTTGGTTTAGGTAGTTATATGGCACAATAGAGAGCATGCTATAAAATGGGGATAATAATAGCACCAACCTCCTAGGATTATTGTTAGGATAAATGAAAGAACATTTTAGAAATAACTAGTGGTAAAGTAGATAGAAATCTTAAAGTGGAAGAAGGAAAGACCTGATTTCAAATCTTGCCTTATATACTAACTAGCTATGTAACTCTGGATACAGCATCTGCTTGCCTCAATTTCCTCATCTGTAAAATGGCATATTAACAGTATCTACCTCTCAATATTGCTGAATAATAAGACAATATTTATAAAACACTTAACACAATGCCTGTTTCCTTGCTTCCTTTTTAGGCCTCAAATCACTCTGAGCTTTAACATTCTTGATACAATTATTTCAGGAATTAGCTTAGATTTTAACTTCTTCCATTTATCAATTGATAAATGGTCAAAGGATATGAACACTTTTCAGATGAAAAAATTGAAACTATTTTTAGTCATATGAAAAGGTGCTCTAAATAACTATAGATCAGAGAAGCGCAAATTAAGACAACTCTGAGATACCACTACACACCTCTCAGATTGGCTGAGATGACAGGAACAAATAATCATGAATATTGGAGGAGATGTGGGAAAACTGGAACACTGATACATTGTTGGTGGAGTTGTGAAAGAATCCAGCCATTCTGGAGAGCAATTTGGAACTATGCCCAAAAAGTTATCAAACTGTAATACCCTTTGATCCACCAGAGTTTTTCCTGGCTTGTAAAGGGCTAGAACTGAGCAAATGCACTTGGATAATGGAGCATGTGAGACTAATTGCCAAATGGACGGTTCTCTATTAACATGATTGAAGGTTGACCCTCCCCAGCTGTTTCTGGGAAGACAGAGTTCCAGCATTTGGCATCCAAACGTGGGCCAGGCACCCTACCTTCACTGAAGTCCTCCAGTGACCAGGAGATAAGGTTTTAGAGTTGTATGCAGCTGGGACAACTGAGATACCCCCTGGAGAGGTGAAATCTGTTCCTCTCCAGCCTATGGATCCCTTGCCTCCAGGGACAGTAGGCTTGACCATTTCACCTCCTGAGAGTACTTACAAGACAGTGTTCATTCATACACTGATGTGGGAAACTGGGGAATGTGTAGATAATATCCCAGTCACTAACACAGGGAGACAACGTGTGATTTATCAACCAGGAGAAGTTATTGATGCAGACTCCTAATAAGCAATCTGGTGACAGTCACCCACATTCTGACTCCAAGCAGAAAAACCCAGGAATATACTGGACAGCACCTGTGACAGCTGACCGACCTATGCTCACCATGTATATAAATGGCATACCATTAGAAGGACTGGTGGACATAGGTACAGATCTCACAGTCATTAGAGGTTCCAACTGGCCCAGTCACTGGCCAAGGCAGATACCTACATGTCTGGTGTAGGAGGATCAATAGCAGCTGAAGTTAGTGCTACCCCTTTAAGATGGATATTTGAAGGTGAAGCAGGAGATTTTACTCCTTTTATAGTTGAAAAAAATCCCCATCAATCTGTGGGGAAGAGACATTTTACACTAATTAGGGTTAAAAATGAGTACTTCGGTTTTTTAGGCAGGGCTGCTGTTGAAGGCCTGCCTGCACTCTCACCTGTTCTTATCCAATGGAAAACTGATACGCCAGTGTGGATAGAACAGTGGCCCTTAGGTAGCGATAAAATTCAGGCCTTATTAGAAATAGTAGAGGAGCAACTTGACCAAGGACACTTACAACCTTCTCTAAGTCCTTGGAATTCCCCAGTATTTGTTGTAAAAAAGAAATCTGGAAAATGGAGAATGTTGACTGATTTAAGAAAGGTAAATGAACAGATGGAAACTATGGGAACTCTTCAACCTGGACTTCCATCTCCTACTCAGTTGCCAAGAGAATGGCCTCTTTGGGTTATAGACATTAAGGATTGTTTCTATTCTATTCCTCTAGATAAGGAGGATATGAAAAGATTTGCCTTTTCAGTGCCCAGCGTTAACTTAGCTGAGCCTTATAAAAGATATGAATGGACAGTTTTGCCACAGGGAATGAAAAACAGCCCTACTATGTGTCAAATGTATGTTGCTGCTGCTCTTAGTCCAGTAAGAAAAGCATTTCCAAAAGTAATGTTATTACATTACATGGATGATATATTGGGATGTGCACCTGAGGAACAAATGTAAGAAGCATGTCTACCAAAAAACATAGAAACACTAAGGAATTATAAATTGCACATAGCTTCAGAAAAGATTCAAAGACATGCTCCTTTTCAATATTTAGGATATGAAGTATATCCTGAGGTGCTTACAGTACAAAAACTCTCCTTAAGAACAGAGAAGCCAAACACCTTAAATGATTTTCAGAAATTGATAGGAGATATCCAATGGATGCGTCCCGTGCTAGGCTTGACTACCTGTCAATTGCAACCATTATATGACACTTTAAGGGGAGACAGTGCTTTAAATTCACCACGCCAGCTTACAAAAGAAGCTCAAGAGGCTTTGAGACAAGTTGAACTGGCTTTATCCAATGTGGTTGAAAGAGTCACTCAAAAACCCTTGGAAATATCAGTTTTTGCTACACAAGAGGCCCCCACAGCAGTCCTTCATCAAGGAGACAGTGTGATAGAGTGGGTGAACCTCCCAGCACAACCAGAACAAAGCCTTATTCCTTACCCAGTGCTTGTGGCTAGAATTTTATTAAAGGCTTTAAACGAGCAGTACAATTATCTGGGACAAGACCTGACAAGATATACACCTTTTATACTAATGCACAAGTTAAGGTGTGCTGTGAAACCATCCCAGAGTGGCAAATTTTATTAACCATGGCTCCAAATTTTGCACACGGGTCTCCATTAAAGATAACCAGACTGCTACATAATTGGCAATGGATTCTTGAAGAAAAGGTTTCTAAAGTTCCTCTTAAAGGACCAACTATCTTTACAGATGCATCCAAACATAATATTTACACTGTGTACTCTCATGACTTATCTATAAAGAGAGTAATCAGAACTCCTTTTCAGTCCACTCAGCAGAATGAATTGTATGCAATCATTCTAGCTCTTGCTTATTATCCGGGAGACATAAATATAATATCTGATTTGGCCTATTCAGTAGGTGTGGTACAAAGAATTGCCACAGCCCAAATAAAATTTGTAGCCTCCAATATATATCAGCTCTTTAAAGAGCTTCAAGAGCAAGTGAGAAAGCATCCAGGTAAGATTTATATTTTGCATGTCCACTCCCATAGTGGACTTCCAGGTCCTATTTTTGTTGGTAATTCAAAGGCAGATAGCCTTCTAACCATGCTGGTCAATACTTCTTTATTTCAAGAAGCCCAACAATCTCATTCTAAATATCATCAGGCTGCCCAGGTATATGTTTATAATTTGGAATAACAAGAGAAGAAGCTAGGAACATGGTAAAAGCCTGTACAGCTTACCTTACTTTCCATGCTCCTACACTCCCTCCAGAGAAGAACCCTCATGGTTTGAGACCTAATGAAATTTGGCAAATGATGTGACCCATTATAAATCTTTTGGTTGTCTGTCTTTTATCCATGTTGTGGTAGACACCTTTTCAGGATTCACATTTGCAATGCCAGCAGCAAAAGTGACAGCCAGAGTGGTAACTGAATTCCTTATACAAGCATTTGCAATTAGGGGTGTGCTACAAGCAATAAAAACAGACAATGGACCTGCATATATGTCTAAGCATTTTGCACACTTTTGTGCACAGTATAACATTTTACATACCACGGGCATACCTTTTAATCCTCAAGGGCAGGCAATAGTAGAGAGAAGAAACAGAGATATTAAGACACTCCTCCAAAAACAAAAGAAAGGGGGAGCCACAGGTAACCCTAGAGAACTTCTAAATTTAGTTCTCTATACCATTAATTTTTAAATTTTTGACAAAGATGCACTGGCTCCGGCAGACAGGTTTTATAACCCACTGCAAGGACAGTGTCCAGTGCAAGCAGCTCCACTGTCTTTAGATAATCACCAGGTCATGTGGAGAGACCCAGAAAGTGGTGAATGGAAGGGAATTGCAAGGAAGCAAGGGTTTGCTTGTATCTCTACAGATGGAGAAGGAATCAGATGGGTGCCAACAAGCTGTATTCACCTTATCCATCGGAGAGAGACAGAGCAGACCCTTGAAATGAAAAAGACCCAAGAAACATCAGGTGGTTCCATTGCTGACTGTGCCCACCACTGAAAGAGCCTGGCAGTTATGGAGTTTGACTAATGGACATCAAAAATTGTTGGACTTGAAAATCCTCAGGAATCACTGGATTCTCTGAGATGTGATAAGACTATTGTAGGACTTCTAAATCCTCAGGAATCATTGGATTCTCTGAGGCATCATAAGACTGTTGCAGGACTTCAAAACCTGTAGGTGTCATTGGATTCCCTAACATATAAAAAGACTGATGAAGGACTTCAAAAACTTGTGGGGATCATTGGATTCCCTAACATGTGAAGCAATGGACAATAGATTGTTTTTGGACTATCTCTTGGTTGCTGAAGAAGGCGTATGTATAATGTTTACATACCCTCCTTCTAGGACTTCTGGAAATCTTTTACAAAACCGTGTTGATTTATATTGTTTGTCACATCACTACTTGCATGTACAATTCCTGTTTGTTACACCACATCGAGTCTGCACTGACTGTGGGGAGAATCATCATTAATAGCCTCTGCATTATTGCTGTGTGCTTGTGTAATAACTCCCATGCTGATGGGTTTGTGCATACTTGTCTCTAATAAGACCCTTCAACCCAGAAACCCGCTAGCAATCCCTACTTCCCTTTGGTCCTTTTCATCTCCCTTCCTGAGAAGTCTTGGGGGGCATCATCACCTCCTTTTTGGGGTTCTCACCTCCCTGAAAAGTCAGGGATGGCGCGACCACCTGTGGTCTAAAACAAAAGAAAGCGGGAGATGTAAAGGGCTAGAACTGAGCAATGCACTTGGATAATGAAGCACGTGAAATTAATTGCCATTTGGACGGTTTTCTATTAACATGTTTGAAGGTTGACCCTCCCCAGCTGTTCTGTGCTGACTTGATTGGTGGGACAAAGAAGGGGAAGTGACGTGTGTGGGGAGAGTAGGAGGAGGAAATTGAGGCACTCTCTCTTGTGGCTGTTGAGAGAGGAAGATTACTAGACCTAATCCCCTGACTGCGACCTCAAGAGACCAAGAATAAAGACTTTTGATTAGCCTGACTCCGGCTGATTTCTGGGAAGACAGAGTTTCAGCACTGGCTTGTATCCCAAAGAAATCTTAAAAGAAGAAAAGGGACCCACATGTGCCAAAATGTTTGTGGCAGGCCTTTTTGTAGTGTCAAGGAACTGGAAACTGAGTGGATGCCCATCAATTGGAGATTGGCTGAATAAGTTGTGGTATATGAATGTTATGGAATATTATTGTTCTGTAAGAAATGACCAGCAGGATGATTTCAGAAAAACTTGGAGAGACTTACATGTATTGACGCTGAGTGAAATGAGGAGGACCAGGAGATCATGGTACATGGCAACAATAAGACTATATCATGAACTCTGATGGATATGGCTCTTTTCAACAATGAGATGATTCAGACCAGTTCCAATGGTCTTGTGATGGAGAGAGCCATCTGTACCCAGAGAGAAGAGTGTGGGAAATGTGTGTGGATCACAATATCATATTTTCACTCTTTTTGTTGTTATTTGCTTGCATTTTGTTTTCTTTCTCACTTTTTTTCCTTATTCACTGCTTTTTCTTGTGCAGTATGATAATTGTGGAAATAAGTATAGAAGAATTGTACATGTTTGACATATTTTGGATTATTTGACATCTAGGGAAGGGGGTGAGGAAAAGGCAGCAGAAAAATTGGGACATGAGGTTTTCCAAGGATGAATTTTGAAAATAATCTATGCATATGTCTTAAAAATAAAAAGTTTAATGATAAAAAAAGATTTCAACTTCTTGTTGAGCATTTTTGCTTTGTCTTCTCTAACTCAAAGATTTTTCTTATTGTCAGAAAAAACAGGAGGATAAATCCCTTTTGCCTTCTCTTTTGTTGTTGTTTTATTTTTAATTTGTGGAATAAATCAAGAATTCCTATAACACAGTATGATTAAAAAAAAGATTATTGTACATGAAACTGAAAATTTACTATGTACAACTTGCTATTACATTCAAATATATAACAAGGTTATTATGTAAATTTCTATTTTTTCTTCCTTCTTTCCCCCCCTACTTCCCCTCCAAGAGATATACCAATATACATGTGTAAAATTATTCTATATATACTTCTATTTATGACCATTTGCATCATGCATCCAACATCTTCAGTGTTCTCTTCCTTCCTCCGATCCACCTCTTTTGCCCAATATGCTTAAAAGATTTTTTTAAGTTTTTTTTTTTTTTTTTGCTGTGCTTATTTTCCTTGCCAGTCACTATACATTCTGAATACCAAATTATATGACAATATTCTCATAAGATTTTGACATACTTTTGTGTTTCTCCTTTATAACCTGCCCTACATCTGTCTTTTGTACATTCCTTTTTTTGGTTAATATATTCTTTGTATATCCACATCTATTTCATTAGATGACTGATTTTTTTCTCCAAGAGGGGGACAATGAGAATTGTTTTCTTTTTTAAAAATATATCCTCAGAATGTCATTGTTAAAAAGATCTCATCTTTCTACGACTAACTCCTCTGTAGAATTTTAGTCCATGGAATCCTATCTTCTTTTTGGGCCTTGGGAGCTTTTTTTGCAGGGGAATGCAGCTACAAATATACCCACATGAAACTGTGAGGAAGGAAGGCAACATGTGTCTCACCATCCAGAACAGCTGAAACAACTCTGGTGATCAATGAGGTGACATATGTTACGATCAGACCCTCCTCACATCACCTATATTCTTTTTGAACCCTGTAGAATTTGATCTCCCCAATCCTAGCGTATCTATAACATTCTATTTCCATTTTTCCTTGCCTCTTTCACAAATTCTGACTTGGAATGGTCACATCCTTGGAATGGTCACATACCCTAAGGTTTTTATCATTTCTTTTTTTGTAAATGAGAATCAAGCCTCAAATTACAATTGCTCTCATTAGTTACTCCACCTTTTGCAGGATAAAGTTATCCTTAAAATAAGCCCAGAAATTATCTGCTTTACTATTTTTAAAATAATTATATGCAAACTTTGTTATGTGTTTTCCAAACTCCTTTATTCCCTACTGGTCAGATGGTCTGTAGTTTAATCTGATGATAATTTTATTTTTGTTTCTATCTTTATTCATTCATTCAAATCATATTTCCTCCTTTTAGTTCCTGGATTATCTCAAGTTAGTATATCCTATACAGGGTTATTTCCTCCAGTTACTTTTATCTATCCTTTTTCTTTTCCATGGATCCCATTTCTAGCCCCCCACTCCTACTCTAAGTTTCAATGTGACCCATTAGGCCAAACTTGCCTCCTTTCATTAGTATCTCAAAATCACTTTGACTTAATATTACTCAAGTTTTTTTTTTGCTCATGGATAGGGATGTGAGACCATGGGCTTTATTGCTGGCTCTTCTTTTCTATAGGTTTTTAAAAGTTATTAATATTTATATTTGTCTTGTCATTTCACAGCCATTTCTATACCTAAATTATTGAATATATATGGGCAGGATTTTACTTTCCCACTTCATTTTAATTTTAAATCCCCTTTTAATTGATTTCCATTACTTTAGTCAATCTTAAGCTTGGTCATCTCATAATGACACCAGATCACATTGGACTCCCCTTCTATAAATCTTTTAAACTTTGTTTTCCTGCACTTTGTAATTAACACCATTTTCTGAATTTTATTTTCTAATTATTTTAAACAAATAACTCAATACTTTATTAGAATCAGCATAAATGCAATGTATAAATGATGCCTTTTTCACTAATTGTTTCAAATGTTTTTTTCTCTCCCTCTAGAATTTATTTGTCTTCTAACTGGGGACTGTGCCATAAAATCTTGATTATACAAAGACCACAAAGATCATCTAATCCAACTATTTTATTTTTCATGTGAGGAAAGTAAGACCCAAACAATTGACTTGACTTCTCAGGTCACCAAAGAAGATTAATCAGAGCAGGGATAAAAATCCGAGTGTCCTGACTGTCAGTCTAATTCATGGGGGATATTATGGAAATAGGAGAGAACAAGATGAAATTGCAGGACATGGAATAATCCACTTTGAGCTAATACATAAAAAGGAATAAAATCTGAAGTATGATAGTGATAGGGGCGATAGCCCCTTTGAGATTCCTTGTCTGATCTCCAACTTCCTTTGGGACTGATCTTTGATTTTCAAAATCTGGTCAAGCCAGTTTTGGGCTGTACCCAGCCCCCACCGGATCTAAGATGGCTTGGGTTTTCAGCCCCCATTCTAATGATCTGTTCAGGCAGCCCGACCCTCACCTGGTGGGTTCTGGCCTTCCAGGAATCAACCTGGGCTCCATCCATATGCCCCTTCAAGGAGATAAAAACAGCCTAGGAGGAATCATCCCTTGGCAGAGAGTTGAAACATGCAAGCACCATGCTTTGCATCACAGACTCTCTGTCCTGCCACTTTCGGTGTGTATCTTTCTCTATCTAATGCCTTTTATTAACCAGACTTTAACCCTGCTTCCAAACCTTGCACTCGGTTCATACCAGCCTTGTGTCCACCAACTGGCATCCCCTTGCAGGCAGTTTGGTCTTCCTGGAGGCCAAATGCCTGTCTATCCCTTTACTTTGTTTCCATACAGCATTGAGTAGCGAATCTATTCGAACCCGAACCGAACCCGCCCAGTGGTTACTTTGGGAAGGAGAGAAATAATCAGACCCAGGAGGAAAGGAACTGACCTATCTCAGTTTAGAATCTCAGTTTACTCCTCATCAATAGTGTGTGGGACAATATTAAACAAAAAACAATCAGAGATGCTCAGAGTAAGGAAAAGCAAAAAGAGGTGTATTACAATCTCATGAAAAAGGTCATCTCCTCTGACAAGGACAAGGTGTTTGTCAGCAAAAATAGTGCAAAGTAAAAGCTGCAAAACACAAGATTAAGTAGCCTGAACACAGAAACTCTAGCAGCCTGGCTTCTTCTCCCATTATTTGGAGGAGTCCAGGTTTATATTCTAATGGCAGAAATCTAATCCAGAAACAAAAAAATAAATTGCCTTTAAAAGAAGCACTTAAATGCTAATTAAGAGGTTGGTGGGAAACAGGAGGGAACAAACACCTGCAACTTTTTTTTAGCTATAGATCTAGGTGTTATTATAAAGTCTCAAGTCACAATTAAGGTTGAGTTTAGGGCCATTTTCCCATAAAAGTGTCTTCACTCACTATTGTGTTACACTATTGCACACACTATTGTGTTAATCCACAATAGTTTATGAAAAAGGATAGTAAATAATAAGACTAGAAAGGTAGATTAAAGCCAGATTGTGGAATAACAGAATCAGAAGTTTGTACTTTGAACTCTACAGGCAATGTGCAGTTACTCTACAATGAGAGAACAAGAAGGCAAAGAGCATTGTTAGGTGATGACTATGTATCACGCATCTTCCTAAGAAGAATGAACTCATTATAGCAACATTTAGGGAGATTAGTTTAGAAAGTAGGGGTTGGAGAGGGAGTAATCACTTAAAGAGGAGAAAGATAGATAGAAAGACCAGTTAGTTGGCTTTGAAAATTATCTATTTGAGAAGAAATAAAAACCTCAACTAGGCAATGATAATATGATTATAAAGTAAGTGCAATTATTTTGGAAACCAGTTAAATTATATGCCAAGTACAAGAACCTCATTCATTATTCAGTTTTTAAAACCATTTGTATTTTGACAAATTGACACTTTTTTAAAATAAGTAATTCAAAGAGTTTTTCTTAAATCTCTTTGATTTAATTTTTAAAAAATCATTTCAGGATACTCTAACAGCTACAATACAGTTTTGAGCTTTTTCAAACACCTTCCAATTACACTTAGTCTTCCCAAGCTTAAATTAATGCTGCATTTCCTTCCTCCACCCTGCCCCACACTTATGGCCACAGCCTTGATGTATTATTTTTTTTAATTTGAAATTCAAGAATTTCTCAGATTTGTGGTTAGAAGATCAGAAGAAAAAAAAAGATAACCACCATATCTGTTGAAAATTCCAAAAGTTTAGAATTACTTGCAAAGTATATAGGCATAACAATGCTTTATGACTGGCAAGGAAAAGAAAACTAAGGTCAGTCAGCTTTATCCTGCCTTTTTCAGGTTTCAGAATATTCATGGACTGGAGAGAGATTGCATTGAATGAAGCAGGCAAGATAGAAGTCTATTGGAATTGAAAGACATTTTCTAACACCAGATGAGAGAGTAGACTGGAGGCAAGGATCTACAAATGAAACAGAAGCAGAATCAGTTGGAAAGATAGACTTAAATGCCTAAGGACTTCTCTAGCTAACTGGTACAGCCTATAATCAGGAGCCTATAGCCCAATGGCCAGTCTGCACCATCTGTTTTTTGTAAGGCCAGTAAGTTAAAGATGTTTTGTTTTTGTCTTTTTACATTTAAAATAAAACTTTATTTACAAATGTGGAAACCATTCTTAGCTTACTTACTGGCTGTACAAAAACAACAGCAGACAGGATTTGGCTCTGGTCTATATGATTAAAAAAAAATTCCAAAATAGGTCCTGAAATTATGAATATGGAAGAAGTTTTACAGCTGAAGAGGAGATGATGCCCCAAGAGTAGCATGGAAGAAAGAGCAGTTTAATCCTAAACCTCACTTAACAGAAAAAGCAGGCCATCTGAGGATATAAGTAGCTCTGAATGTTTATTGTCCTGTCTCAGTTTCCCTGAATTGTTTTGCCTCAGTTTCCCCAATTGTTCTGCCTCCATTTCCTTGAAGCCCCTGATTTACAACCCCCTCCTGATCATTAGGACTGCTATAACTTAGGGCTAATTACTCTAAGTTTATAAATTGTAAATGTGTAAATTCAAGATAAGAAGGAGTTCAGACTTCTTGGCTCCTAACTCCTCCTAACTCATCAAGAATTATACTAATAATTAAGTGTCTTTTACTTTTAAATACTATGTTCTATCATTGGCAAAAGAAACACATTGGGGGAGGGGGCTTGTGAGCTATAGTTTTGAATAGATCTTGACCTGCAATATGTTTTAGAACTAAGGTAGCTTTCAGGATAGTTCTGGTGGGGATGGGGAGAGATATATAGAAAACAGAAATAGGAGCAGATGATTCATCTATTTGCCATCCCCTGTACAGGAAGGGACTAGATGATGTCTGTAAATGAGAAATAAAGGTCATTTTCATTTCATAATTCCATGACTCAAAACACCTCAACCTCCATTCTATCCCTGACCTTTTGTGGTACATTTGGAACTTAGAAACTGTGGAACCCAAAAGCTTCCACCAAGCAGCCCCAACCTAGAGGAGATTATCTTGTTCAATTAGTACTTTCTCAGAATATTTATCAGCAAAAACATCCTTTGGTTTCTGAGGTCTTTTTAGAGCATCATGATAAGAAGCATCCAAAAGATAGTAGCCCCCTATATTCTTGTTTCCAAATTCACTGTCACAAATACCAGCTTTTGGAAACACACCACACACATATTAGATCATCAGGGAACTGAGTGTTGAATTAAACTCACATTTAATTGATGTTGTTATAGGCTTCTTAAGGATGGGAGGAGTTTGACTAGCATAAGGCAGGTGCAAGCAGCCATTCTATAGATTAGGAGATGGTGGGGAAAGATATATCTCAAGGTCACTAAGTTTCGCTATATCCAAAGTTTCTCTACTTAATTTAGAAGGACTTGTTCAAATAGTTCAGGCTTCATCCCCTTATAGTTTAAAAAACTTGGGAGGGTTTTACTGCATTCTCCACAAGCTGGAGGATCTATTCAAAGAGGGAGAAGGGGAAATGTAGCTGATAGCAAAAGACACACACTAAGATCTTAGCAAATACTGAGTCCAGAATTTTTTGGTAAGAACTGTAATAAATTAAGCTTTTCCCCAGTGCCTATCTTATAAGTATTTTCATGTTGGTGTAGATAGGTTGGGGAGAGTGGGGTGGGTTGACTTAGCTAGGAAGAAAAGGACTTGAAAACTTGAATGTACAGAAGAAAGGCAAAGCCATCACATTCAAGTTTGTGGTCGACACATTAAACATCGTCCCTTTTCCCAAAAAGCACCCTGCAAGGTATCAATAACTGGCAAAGGACAAGCCCACCTCAAATGACAATCCTTCAATGCTGAAAAAAATGACCCATCCTAGAATTCACTATAGTCTATAATTATGGGAATTCAAAAAGAAAAGAACCCCACAGAAGGAAATTTTTAGGGAATAAGCTACATTACACAACAGCACTTTCTCTAAACTCCTATTTGTAGCAAGGCATGGAGGCCCTCATTGGAACTAACAATGGAAAAGAACAAGCAAGATTCTCTTTGGGGTATGATTTTATAGTGTGTGTAAATAGGTACAAAGGCAGAGACTTCTAGGTATGGACATTAACATGCTGATTGACTTGAACAGTTTTTGAACAACTAATTGTTAGTTAAACAACTAATTAACCTTTAATTGTGGTGTTTCCCAAACTTCTAGTCTAGGCTCGGCTTCCTACTCACTTCTCACTTTTCATTTCCCAAAGATTTAATTATCATCTCTATGCAAATGACTCTCTGATCTATATATCTACAATCAGTCCTTATCTACCCTGAATTTCAGTCTCACCACTAATTGCCCACTGGATTTACAAAATGTATCCCCAAACATCTTAAACTTAGCATGTCTAAAACTTAACTCATTATCCTTTCCCTTGCACATTAACCTATTTATACTGAAGAAAAAACTTTTATTTCAATCTCCCAGGTTTGTAACCTTTACAGTCTCCTGGAACTATTATTCTTCCTCCCTCCACATACCCAATCAATTGCCAAAACAAGACCTTAACAATGCATTTCAGAACACCCAAGAATTTCGGGGCTCATCCTTGATCTTCCTGGTTATATATAGATGCACATCCACGTGTGCATGAAGAGTTGATAGTAAATATTTACATTTAAATTGCATCAAGGCTACAAAGGCAATGATAGATAAGAGTTCAGGCACCTTCCTACCCTGTTTCACCCCCAATTATGAATTAAGCTCTGAAAAACAACAAACGAGGATTCAACTGGCCATGGCTGAATCTAAATATTCCTTGACTTAGCTTCTTAGTGACTTCTGACTTTGTTGACATACCTTCCTGGTCACTCAGGAGCATAAATGTTCCCACTCACCTGAGTTCAAGGTTCTTCACATTTAGTAGAAGCACTACTAGTTACCATATCCTGCCATGCTGAATGAGCCCATTTCCATATAGAGACAAAGGGAGCTGCGTCTGAAGAACTGCTATAGCTATACGTTTATGCTCCTAAGTATAGCTTACTGTGTCAGGGCTAATTAAATCTCCTGTTCAACAACCTATAAGTGTCTTATTTTGTCCCAACATGAACTCTCAACTAACAGAGGGCTAGCATCAGATGTACTTTTAGCAGAAGTAATAGATTATAGAACAAATATAGCATATTTGAATTAAGCAATTAGTTGGAAAATCCTGGGAAGGTACAAAGTTTAGATTAGACACAGTCTCTTCCCTCAAAGAGTTTGCAATCTATTAAGAGGAAAAGAGTTACACAGCTAGTGTTATACATTATTTTAAGTGAAATAGAGGGTTGGTCAAGAGAATCCCAATAATTCTAAGTTCCTTAATCAATTTGATGATATTACAGAATATGGACCTTTATTAAAGGGAGGGTCTTCCATATGAAACTACTCTATTGCTCCCTAGCATCTTGGGCTGCCTCTTGACAGAATAATAGACTCTTGTGGAAGGAACTGCTCATTCTATTTCTCTTTTTCCCAGATGAGCTAATAACCAAAGCTCTATGACTTCCATCCCCTGGCAACCTTTTTTGCTTTTTTTTTTCCTTCCTGAGAATAGGGGAGAGAGTGGCAATGGGCATTTCCAGTATCTGGACTTAACTGGCAGATTATCTTGATAAATTTCTGAGTTTGAGAGTTGGGCACCTGACCTCCTACTGGGAGATATTGTTTTTCTCAAGAGAAGGTGACTGCCAAGAGGGGAAATCCAGCTGCTGAAGAACTAAGAAGGATCAGGAAGTCTGGATCTTGATAAATAGTTATGATATTGCTCTCTTGGATTTCAAAGTTCCATGATGAATGCAGAGTCCTGGGGGAGAAAGAATCTAATGAATGTGATGAGCTATTTAAGTGTCCTGTTTCCTAGTACTTTTTCATTAATACAGTGAGTCTTTTAAATTTTATGCATTTTCTGTGGTAGAAGAAATCAAAGATTGCCCCAATATCCTGTGAGATGACTACAAAAGGTTATATGACACAGTGAATGGACAGCTCATCTCAAAGCCAAGAAAACCTTGGCTTTTAAGTGTTGCCTCTGATAAATATTTACTGTGTGATGCTGGGCAAATTATTCAACCACTCAGTACTCTAGATAACTCTCTTAAGATTACAAACTGAAAGGAAAGTGTTATACAAAGAAAGAGCAAGCATTTATTAAATGATTACTACATGCAATATACTATGCTAAGCTACAGATATACATATATGAAAAAAAGTGTTCTTTCCTTCAAGAATCTTACATTCTTTTTGTTATTAAATTTCATTTTTAATTTATGGAATATAGCAAGCATTTCCATAACTTTGTACAATTTTTCCCCTGAGGCATTTGGGATTAAGTGACTTGCCCAGGGTTTGAGACCAGATTTGAACTCAGGTCCTCCTGACTTCCAGACTGGCACTCTATCCAGTATACCAACCAGCTGCCCCACTTTGCACAATTTTTTAAAAAAGATGATTGTACATAAAACTAAATCCACTATGTACAATTTGGTATTCCTTTCAAATATATAACAAAATTATCATGTAAATTTTTTTGTTCCTTCCCCTTCACCCTAGAGATAGCCACCATTAGAAACAAAAAATAAATATATTATATGTATGTATATCCACACAAACATATACCTACATATACATTTTATGTAAACATGTAAAATTATCATACTTCTATTTATCATTTTTTTCTCTGCATGCAGATAGCATTTTTCTTCATATGTCTTTTATCACTAATTAATAGGAGCTTACATTTTAATTGGAAAAGAGAATATATAAAAGGTGTTTGCAAAGGGTTGGGAAGAAATAAATAGCCCAAGAATTTCCTGAAATGATGGTCCTAGAAGGGAACCAATCAGATGATGTGGCATGGGAGTTCCTTTATCAGTAGAATCATAGATCCAACATATCCCATGGCCATATTGTACACTGGTGATAGGAGTACAGATTTTGTTCAGGGAAGACACTGAAGACTCTGGGATGAAGGCTGCAGAGCCTTTTTCAGGGCAGCTTTCCACCTTTGGCATCCCCTTGATCCACCTATCTCTCACCTGTGGCTCTAAGAGTCTCTAAGATGCACAAGAGCCCACCCTCGTAAACCATTTCAGCAGACAGGCTAAGTCAGTTTGAAGATAACTGGGGTTCTCAAACCCATCAGTGTCTACTCCAAGCATGCGAAGACTTCCCCTGGTGGAGTGGGCAGATGAAAACAAGCTGTTCCAAAGGCCATGAAAGCAGTGCAAGCAGGTGCTGTGGAGAGCTGAGGGCTTATCTGGACATTGAAGAAATCTGCTGCATTTTAATCCATCCCCAGCCAATCTGGCTGTCTCAAATGCTGTGGATAAGTTCCCTTACCTTGGCAGTGTACTTCTCAGGGATGTACACATTGGAGGTAAGATTGATACGTGCCCTACCAAAGCTAACTCAGTGTTTGGGAGGCTCTGAGGGAAGGTGGGGGAGAGGAGAGGTAGTAGAAGGTCTAAAGAGCCACTGAGCTGACTTCATTGTTATAATTCTGTGAAAGCTGGACAGCATACCCACGTCATGCCAGGAAACTGAATCATTTCCATGTGAATTGTCTCAGGAAGATTCTGAAGGTCATATAAGATAGCAGACACTGAGGGCCTTTCTCAGACTCTATTGCAGAGAACCCAACTCCAATGGACTGACTTTGTTGTTTGAATGTCAAGCATGCACTTGCCAAAAAGACTATTTTATGGAGAACTCACACAGGGCGAGCACTCACATGGTGGTCAGAAGTGATACCAGGACGCTTTCAAGGTCTCGAGACTTTTGGAACTGACTGTGTGACACGGGAGACACTGGCATGGCATTGCCCATCATGGCGTGCCTTTGTTGATGAGTTGTGGTATTGTCTCTGAAAGAATATAAGCTCAAATAGGCATTTTTGATGAGATTTATACACTCAACGGGAGGGCCAAGGAGCCAGCAGCCCAGCAAAGCAAGACAAGAATTTTGATGGAGTTAATGGTGCTGATTACATCACAAGCTATATAAAGTCTAAGGTTATAGGTGGAATTTACTAACATTGGGAGGTCCTCAAGCCTGGGTGGAAATGCACTGCATTTACCCAGAATGCATGCAGCGGGAAGGAGGGGGAGTTATTCATGTATGGTCATGAGATTATAACTATTATAGGCTCACCCAAGGATAACAAAGAACCGTGCAGGTGCCTTGCTGGGGGGAAGGAATGATTTATTGAGGTTTGTGGTCCAGTGTCCTGTTAGTGTTACTTTCTTATTGCCTGGTTTCTATGATATATCTAAACCAGATGGTGTGGTCACTAGGGCATGCTGACCTGCTTGTTGCTGTGGTGATTTCTGTGGGGTTTGGGGCTAGGGGCAACAATAAGAATCCCATCACTCTCATCAAAGAAAGTGCTGTGCTCTAGGATCAAAGCATGTTCGATGCACAAATTTAGAGAATCCATCCCAAGTGTTCACATGGACCATTTGTGCAGGACCTGTGGTGGAGCCTTCTGAGCTTACATTGATTTGTCTGATCAGTCAAAGTAGGATACACTGAAACTTGATTTTAATATAGTGAAGCCATTTTGATCTTCAAGAACAAAGGACAACAAGCAAACAATCAACACTGGTGGTGGTATTTTTGTGGGAGGCAGCCACATGACCTGCATTTGAGGAGTCCTAGACAGCCATGTTCGAAAGATTTTCCTGGAGTTTTACTCTAGTTTTTATAGATATAGGTAGAGCCAAAGAGAAAAATTGATCCTTGCTGGGTGAAAATCCAAAGACTTAAATCCTAGCCATGTGGACCCAGTTTGGGCAGGTTCAGTGAGGTCACTTAATAGGAAGAGTATTAAAGACTTTGTAATGGTTTTTTGAGATAACAAAGGGGATTATCATTATCAACTTGTGAGTGGGAAATAAGGACAGACCAAAGAAGGCTTCATTGAGGAGCCCACTTTTTACTTAGAGTTTAAAAATCTTAGAGAAATTCTGTAGTCAAAGAAGGGAAGGGAATTTTAGGCACAGAGACATAAGCAGAATAATTCTAAGGGTCTGAGAGTTATCCAGGCGGTCCCAGCATAGATTAGAGGGGAGGAATAACAGATAAAGTTGGCAAGATGAGTTTTGGAGAGCCTTGAATTTCAGGCAAAGGTGTATAAACTCTATTTGTAGCTAACAAGGGATGAAAGTCTGAGCATAGACATGACATGACCAGAGCTACACATAACAAAGATTTTACTACCTGTGATGTAAAAGATGAATCAGAGGAGATAGTAAAAACAGGGAAAACTTATTAGGAGGCAAATGTGAAAAAAGGGGGTCTAGAAGAGTGATGCTGAATCCCTGCTCTGCCATTTGTTAAATGTATGCCTTTAGATAGACAACTTCCTCTTTCTAAGACTCCGTTTCCTCATCTGAACAATGGAGGATACTACCTTTAATTGTTGTTGTGCATCCTTCATTTTTTGAAGAAGACCAGTGACATCACAGATGATGTCTTAACTTGCCTAGGAATTGTATTTAAGAGATGCAGAATGGTGCAAAATTGTGCATCCACTCTCTCTTCCAGAATCGTCAAAGTCCAGTGGCAAAACAAAAGTTAAAACGTCTCTAAATAGTCCCGGATGCAGTGGATGATTTTGGTGTCTTTGACTCTAAAAACTCCACAGCACATGTTTCAGCTGCCTTCATGGCATTGGAACAAATTGTTTTCACCCACTCATTTTGCCAGGGAATTTCTTCACATACTTGAGATAGATATCCCCCTCCCTCCGGCCCTTACTCACCAATAGGTCTGAAGCCTGTTGGTTACAAGGTGGAGACCTTGTTTAACCAGTCTGTGGAGATGGTTTCCCAAAGTGTGGCCACTGAGCGTGCTTCAGATTCTTGGAGCCACAGGTGAGAGTTGAAAAGTGGTCACCACGGCTTTCAAAAGGGTTGGCAAGCTCTCATACCAGTCATCCTTGAACATCCCATATATCCCAATACTTCCTTGAGATAATGAGAAAAAGAAAATTATATCCATAAAGCACACTATAAACTCCTGAGTTTTATACCAAACTGTCAACTAACTTTCTGATGTCTGTACTGCAGAAAAATGTAACTAAACTCCACTAGGCAAAATCCAAAACCAAACCATGTTATACGAAATTATGTAGTCATAAAAGAATCCTATAATGATGAGGCCTCTGGTGGGTGTCTGAATTGTCAGTGTGCCCATGAATATAAGCATTAACCATGAGGAGGAGTTGTGGTAAGGCAGCCACCAAGATGAAACACAAACTTGCACAGACACAAAGATCAATATTTGTAAAATCACTTTATTGAGCTCATTACTACAGGCAGCTTGCACGCCTGCTGAATGTGTTAGCCCAAGGCAATCTGCTCAGTTCCAGCATCTCTTAGACAAAAAGAACTAGTGATCTTTTCTCATTTTTATTCCTGCACCACCTCCTTTTCTCTTTCTCTTTCTCCCCAGCCTTTTCCATTCCAAATTCTGACTCCACAAACCATGGTGAGGCTACATGACCTTAGGCTAGTAAAAATTCAAGGAGCATGGAATTATGAGGTGGTCAAATACAAATACATTTCTCCATCTACTAGGAAAACCATCAAGAGTCATCCAATTGTGGGCATACTTCCTTCGATGAAATTGGAGCGTTCTGTAAGGTCAAAAGAAATCCATTTTTCCCTTTTGCCTTACTCAGGTTCAAGATGTTTTATCTTCATCTCTGATTGATTTTTAATTGGAGTCTAGTTCCTACCACTTTAAGCTTCTCTGCCCCTAAGCTTCAAGTAGTTAATGATCTGTAAACAAACACTAAAATTCACTAGGGGAACTCATAATAAGAAGAACCCCAAGGTGAAACCTTCTGTAAAGTTAAGAACCTTTTGTAATACAAATACTCCCACTCCAAATTTATCATTTTGGCAAATTATGATTTTCCATAAAATCAGACTCTGAAAGCTAAAAAGCTTATCAGTGACTCTATAGTTCCACTTCTATTTGAAGTGAAACTCCCTCCATAATATCCACAACAAATGGTCATCTGGTCTCTGCTTAAAAACCCACAGTGACAGGAAACTCTCGACCTCCCAAGGCAAACCATTTCATTTTCAGACAGCTCTAACTGTTAGAAATATTATCCAATATTGAGCTAAAATCTGCTTTCCTCTAACTCCCACCCATTGGCCCTAATTCTGCCCTCCAGACAAACACAGAGTGATTATAATCTCTCTTCCATAGGACAGCCCTTCAAAAATTTGAAGGCATCTGTCCCATATACAAACATAGTCTACACACTCATACACTCCCTCCATTTGTGCATCACGTTGGGTTTTCTAAAGTTGGGCAAATCTACTCTAGTACACTGTGGCACATGATGTCCACAATACAAAGCAATTTATTATATAAGTCAAAGCAATATGATCAACTATTGTTCTATTATTTTTTAGTTGTGTCAGAATCTTTGTGATCCCATTGGAAATTTTCTTGGCAAAGACACTAGAGGGATTTACCATTTTCTTCTCCAGTCCATTTTGTAAGTGAGGAATCTGATGCAAATGGGCATAAGTGACTTGTTCAGGGTCACATCCTTAAATGCCTGAGACCAGCATTGAACTCAAGAAGACAAGTCTTTCTGACTTCAGGCCTGGCATTCTGTCTACGTTGGCATCTAGCTGCCCCGTACTACAAATATGATGCAGCAATGTTGCGTCTCCTCGCTTTCCTTTCGATAAAAAATCTCACTACATGCAACATTGCATTATCATATATTGAGTTAAGTTGAAAGCTCCCTTGTTTCTATCCCGGTATTAAATTGTATTAGGTTAGGTTATATCATGTGGTAGTGTATTATATTGATTTCTGTTGTATTATATTATCTTGGATTAGGTTTTTTATTTTTAATTGACATGATATACTTAATGCTATATGTATACAATATTCATTTTTTCCATGAATATATTACCACATTTATTTATTTTGTGTTCATTTCCATGGCTAAGTCAGTGTCATTGGAGATAAAGATATCCAAAACCTAGAGGCCAGACCAAACCATGTTCTAGACATCTGAGCAAAAGACTTCCAAGAGACAGTCAATTTGGGGAATTCCATACAAGTGGCAACCCACACAGGTATGTTGTTCCTGTACATGAGTGGAATTCAGACCCAGATTAGTAGTAATCAGCAAAAACCTGGGCAGGCAGCCATCTGTCAGGTCCAGCAACATGAGTAAGAGACAAAGAGATAAAGGTCCAAAGTCCCTAGAAGGACCAAGGCAAGTGGTGTATCCCACAGGAATCAGAATAGGGAACCAAGGTGAGGATTCAGGCATGACAAGCATAAAGAGGACTTATTGAACTAGAGTATCTGGAAGCAGTTTCATTACAATGTAATGAGCCAAGGGCTCACTAAGATCTCAGGAACTTGAAACCTAGGAACAGACTCCTTGTAAGATCAGCTGTAAAGATAATTGAAGACTCAGTAGCCTTACTGTTCCCATCACTGTGTTCACTGCCAAACTATCGCCAAAGACCTTGTTTGAGAAGAGATAGACCACTAGCTTGGTACTCCCTAGGACCATGTATCTTCATCTTCACCTTGGCCATAACACATACCTTCCCCCTACCTCCTTTTCTACCTCTTAATCAAATCACTACTACCATTGCCTCTGGAAAGGGTATTTCCATGTTCTTTCTGATTGTTCTACTTGGTGATTTCTATCTTTGTAACTTCATAGATTATAATTCCCTTCCATTATATTATGTCCCAAAATTGTTGTCTCCTGATAAGCTCCTTGAGGGCAGGGACTATTTTGATTTTGTGATATATTCTCTGATGCTTTTAACACAATGCATTCTGCGTAGTAAATGCTAATAAACTAATTTTTTTTTGTATTCACAATTGGTCTTCTTACTGGAGACAATAAGACCTATTATTAGATATTATTGGTCTAGGTCTCTTTATTATTTTTCTTCCTGATGACATATTTTCTGGGACCAGGCTAGACATACCCATGACAGTTGGATGACTCCAGCTGCAAAAATTAGGGAAATGTAGGAAGGGAAAAGCAAATCCATCATTATGCCCATGTCCACTTAAATCAGACTCTGTGTCAAGGCAGCTTAAGCATCACCTTCCCCATAAGGCATTTCCTAATCCACTCCCCACCCAACAACTCATTTCTTCTAAAATAAATGAACAAAAAACCCTATGGTATATAATGGGGATATGTCTCCTATTCGGAGTACCTAAGACTGTGTAGAATCTGGGAAACCTGTTTCTAGAGTGATATTCTCAATGCTTCATAAAATGGAAATTTCACAAAGCAGCTATGATTTAAATGCTTGCCTGCCCTCATTCCATACATGCTCACTCATATGCACCCACAAACATACTCTTGCACACAATTAAAATTTAGGAAGAGCAGGAAAGAAAACTAATCCTATTTGCTTTGAAAGCTTGGATTTTTTAAAACTGGATAACCTTTCTTTGCTTGGGTAAATTTTTTTCCTAGTAGAGCAGAGATAATCGAGTTATTCCAGAGCTTTTCTTCCCTCTTGTCTGGTGAGTAAAGGTTGTGCTCAGCTTAAGCCTATTTGTTCCTATAAATGCCTCACTCATTCTTATTAAAAGTCATGTTTCTGCATAGAGTGAGGTACTATTCTCTGCCTTCTAGATGCCTTTCTTTACAACAATAAACAGAAATGACTCGTTATTAAAGGAATTGCCGTTATTACCACATTCACAGAAGCAAACCTTTTGTTTTCAGTATAAATGAGCAGAGATGCACATTCCCTGTTAGGGAATCCAGAGATGGATGCCCCTCCTCCCCAACTTAGTCACCCGTGGGTGGTAGTTGAAATACCGCCTTACTGAAAAGTATGCTAGGGAATGTTTGACATGTAACATCTGTTCCTTTCAACCTTCAGCAGAGTATGTCTTCAGAATGACAAGTGGGCTGCAGCCAGGTCTGCCCAAATGAACAATTTCCCCTGGCTATGCAGCGCAGCCTTGGAAAAGCAGGTTGAGTCCTGAAAATAGCATGAGAAGTGACTGAAGAGACTGATTGAGCTTTTGAAATTAGGGCATGGGGCCAAGTAGGGTAGTCAGAGAAAAATGCCCAAGTCACATAGCCACCCATTAAAGCTGACTCTTGTAGCCAAGCAAACATTCTTGACTTGGGTTTGAAGAAATTCACTCCCCTCGAGTCCACTAAGCATTATAGCCTAAAGGAGCAGTTCTAAATAGATGCTCATCTGGTTTTGATTGTCATAACTATACAAGCACCAGAAAGTTCTGGTGTGGTACCTTGAAATCAGCCTCAGAGCTCAGAAAATGACTCAAGGAATCAACAGCTCAAGCTAAAAAGTTGAGAGAGTCAAGAATAAATTGAGCATATGGAAAGCAGGACTTTTTCCAAAGGCATTCTCAAGCCTAAGGCTATTTTTGCCCATGACTCACCTCTCACCTCAGTCATCCTAGCCAGTTAAACCCTTGACTACTATTACACTCCTACACTTCTTATTAAAATGAATGGGCTTTGCCTATGGTAAATGCACTAACAATCTCAACTCATTGGCTCACAAGGTGGCACCTGGGTCGCTGAATGAATTGCCAAGTTGGCCAGATAGCTCAGTACCTCAAAAGCAAGGCCAGAAGAAAGTGTACCTTCAGCCTCTCTCAATCACCTGTGTCTCTGGGGGCATGACAGCCATCAGAACTTCTCCACCAGAAACTCAAGCACTAAAGTAATTGAAACCAAATTTTCCCTCCATGGCTGACCCAGTTGAATAAGGTTTGAGCATGTACTGCTGTGTGACCAGATATTGTATTCCTCATGTGTGTATTGTAGAGACAATGCTTCAGAGAGAGAAATAGAGAGAGAAAAAAAAAAAGGAGGGAAAGAGAGGGAGGGAGGGAAAAGAGAGACAGGAAGAGGGAAGAAGGGAAGGAGGAAGAGGGACAGAGAGAGAAAAAAAGAGGGAAGAAGGGAAGGAGATAAGGAAGAAAAGGGGGGAGAAGGAGGGAAGAAGGGAGGGAAACTTGGAGCCCTGTTTCTTGGCCTATTTTATTCTGCCCTGTGGGTAACAGAGCTTTATATTTGAATTTTCATAACTAAAGTATTATGAGGTTAGTAACTTTTTGATGTCTGCTTTTAAATAGTTATAGCTTGGACTTTAAATTTCATGCTGTTTGGAGAAGCATAGAATTCAAAAGCTGGAAAAGACCTTAAAATTTATATAATCCAACTGCCTTATTTTCCAGAGGAGACCGGGAAAAAGTTAAATGATTTATTCAAATTTACCCAGTTAGGAAGCAACAAAGCTGAGAGCAGAACACACAGCTCCAATCCTGTAGGGATTCAATTGTAGGGTTCAGCTCAGTGCAGTTGATGAATACTCACTTCTCTTGGGCAGAGAAAAGCCTCAGGTAACTATAGAAAAAATGATGGAAAATTCATTTTTATTCTAGAAGAGTGGGAACCTGGAGAGAAAATAAAATCCTTATCAAATTGAGGAGACACAGAGAAGGGTAAAGGGGAGCATTGTATGGTAGAAAACATAGAGGACCTAGGAGGGAAAGTTCTTTGTTCGAAGGTGAAAAGAGGAGTTGGGTTCAAATCTTACTTTTGTTATTTATCATCTATGGGACTTTAGACAAATCCCTGCATTGTGACTCTCTTACTTGAAAAAAAGATGGAGTTAAGCTAAATGGATCCCAAGGTCTTTTCCAGCTTTAGAACTACCATTGTTAAACCTAAGCTCTGGTTCTAGTCATGCAATTAATTTATTATATGATCTTGGGTGGACTACCTTACTTTAATTCTTTTTTCTATAAAATACAGGGAGGAATTTGGACAAACTGATTCTTTCATTTAGATTAGATGACTGTTCCCAACTCTAACCCATTTTTGTTATGTATGTCTATATCCCTCACTCAACCCTGAATTTTCTCAATTTAGGGAGATCACCTCTGTTTGGATTGTAGCTATTATGGTCAATGACTCTTGTTCATATGATATTTTAAAATTTATTTTCTTCCTGCCCCCTTTTCCTCCATCTCTGGCTTTGCCTCTCCTGGGCCTGCCTTACCACATAAATCACTTCAGAGCATGGTTCACAAGGGCATTACTCTGACTACTGACTAATTGTGTAGGTGTACTGGACACCTGCTAATGTTACGTAGTCTGTTTTATGGCTCCACCCTCATTAATACAGTTTTAAAATTACAAACTTTAAGCACATTGACTCATAAGCATCATCTATTTGAGAAAATGCATCCATGTTCAGCAGTCAATTACACAGATGAATTAGTTCATTCATTAGGAGGAGATCATTTCTATATTTCTAGAAGAATAATGGGGTTATTTTTCAGGGGAAGTCATAGTCATGGCAGCTGGGGATGTAATATGACTCAGCGATTAATGAGATCCACACAAGCTACAATTTCAGGTCAGATGTATACCATGCCCTACTTTTTAGGAGGACCTTTGCAAGCTAAAAAACAAGTGACCTACTCTGAACCACAGGAGTGAATCACAGAATCATAGGAACCACAGAATCAGAGTAAGAAAGAACCTCAGTACAATTCCTTTTGGAAAGAATTCCTCTACAATATCCCAAATAAGTAGTCATCCAAATTCTGCTTGAAGACCTCTAAAGAGAGTGGGATTCCACTAGATAATGTAGAATGTATAGAATTAGCATAGAATGCATGGTCTTTGAGAGCTGTAACCCAACTTCTATCTTTGGGTCTATGGATATTAGACCCATTCCTGGAACAAAATGAGAGTTTTACAACTATTTCTTGATTTATTGAAAAAAATGCAAGGAATATGGGAGAGATGAACATTTGTTCTACTCACCCAGTTTTATAAAGCTCCTATCCTCTCAAAATAATAATAGCTAGCATTTTCTAGAGTTTTATAAATATTATCTCATTTTATCCCGACAATAACCCTGATAGGAAGGATATTATTGCCCCCATTTTTACAAATGAGGAAATTGAGGCAGACAGATATTAAGTAATCTGAAAGCAAATATCTGAGACCAAAGTTGAATTTAAGTTTTCCTGATTCTGGGAACAACTAGCAGATAGTGTGTTGAGCCTGGAATCAGGAGGAGCTGAGCACAAATTCAGCCTCAAACACTTAATATTGGGCAAATTATTTAGTCTTCTTTGCCTCAGTTTTCTCATCTGCAAAATAAGCGGGAGAAAGAAATGGCAAACAAAGCACTTCGGTGTCAAGGGCAGAGAAAACCCCTAAAGACACAATTGAAATGACTGAATAATTTCCTAAATCCAGGTCCAGCACTCTACCTGCCTCTATCTTTTATGGCAGCTAATGATCTTCAGCCCCTCTACTAGACAACAGATGTACCAGTATGGATATAGGCAGAGTTCAAGTTTTCTCTCCTTATTATTTCCTACCTGCTCATCAGATAGGACAAAGGGCTTCACAGTTCCCATCTCTAAGTTTAAATTATGAAAATTTTAACATAAGATTTCACTGCTCTCCATTTTGTAATAATAAAGAAAATAAAGTAGATTTCCACCAACTGGAAAATGGCTAAATAAAGTGCTGCATGAGATTCATGCCGTATTACTATGCTTTAGGAAACAGTGATGGCAGGTAAGTGGTGCAGTGGATTTAGCATCAGGTCTAGATTCAGGAAGAATCATCTTCATGAATTCAAGCCCAGCCTCAGACACTTATTTCTTATGTGACCCTGGGCAAGTCACTTAACCCTGTTTGCTTCAGTTTATTGTTCTGTAAAATCAGCTGAAGAAGGGTCACACAGAACTATTACAAAAGTGTCTGAGGCCATATTTGGACTCCAGTTCTCCCTGACTCCAGACCCAGCTGCTTTTGTGTAGAAAGAGCAGCCACAACCCCACAGTGGAGACCAAACCTTATGAAATTATCATTATCATAACCCAACTTGGCCCCAAACACATACAAGGTCAGACAATAAGAACCTAAATATTTGTTAAGTACCTACTAAGTGCTAAGCACTGGGTTTACATAGACAAAAAAGAAGACCAATTTTTCACAGAGACACAGAGAATTTACAATCTAATGGAGGAATACAATAAATACCATCACACAAAAGGAAGGAGGAAGAGGAGGAAAAGTCCAGAGGACAACAGCTAGTATGGTGGGAAATTAAGAGATGATTGGCCTGGGCCCCCACCTTAAGTGAAAAATCTAGGTTTATCTCTCCACCTTCTCTCCAATCAGAGCAACAGAGAGTATTGATGGGTAGTGAGTTCCAAGCCTGATTTGATCTCATAGGATATAATGAGGTTCTCATGATGGGGCATGATAAAGATGTCAAAATGAGGGCAGCCAAGTGGGAAGTGAAAAAAAAAAGTAGCTTCCTTCCTCCCTCCTAATTCCCTACCCATCAAGTTCTTTGCAGAGCCAGGATGGTGCTATGATTTTGGAACACTTTACAAAATTCAGAGTTCTTCTGTACGTTGGTTATTTTGGCTGAAGTACATTCTCCCTTTTTTTTATCCTTTGCTATAGGGGATGACTCTCTGGGAGGAAAAGGGAGATGTAGACATTTGGGAAAAAGAGGAGATATAAAAACCCCAGAGGAATAAAAATTTATTTTTATTTATTTTTTTTCCTGAGGCTGGGGTTAAGTGACTTTCCCAGGGTCGCACAGCTAGGAAGTGCTAAGTGTCTGAGACCAGATTTGAACCCTGGTCCTCCTGAATTCAGGGCTGGTGCTCTGTCCACTGCTAAAATTTTGTTTTTAAAAAAGAAATAGGGTATTCTCTTGACTTTTGGATTGCTCTAATTACTAGAAAATTTTTGTTCACTCAAGTCTAAATCCCATCCATTACTCCCAGTTTTATTCTCCAGGATCTTGTTCCTTGTCCTTTGTACCTCTTGTCCTACACAGTAGCCCTTCAAATCCTTAAAGATGATTCTCCTAGGATGACCCCATAAGGTCCTAAAATATCAGAGTAAGGTTGAAGAAAGGATAAGGAGATTCCCCTCCACTAAATTTCATAATAATGGTTTAGGCTGTAATCAGAATTATTAAGTAGAATTAAGTGACATAGACATGAATCTGAGCTTTGTGGAAATCTAATCCAGTGCAATCTGCATGGATTTACAATTTAAGAGCTGTATGCTGGGAATACAACAGTTGCTGAACAATGTCATTCAGGGAATCACCAGTTTCCTGAAGCCTTCTCCTTCAAAAGCTCTTAACACTTCTCCTTTAAAGAAAGTTCTCCTTAAGAAGCCCAAGGTCATGACTAATTGTCTTCTAGGAAATGCTGATGTGACCCTGTTTTTATTCTTGGTATCACTTGGGGGGAAGTCAATAGGTAGATAATGGTTAATAATAATAATAATAATAGCTTTGAAGCTCACTCCACAAGTTTAGATAAAACACAGTCCCTGCCCATGAATCTCACAGTCTAATAGAGGGATATAGCTCCTTCAAATAAAAATGTAATATGCCTTAATACAGGGTAAGTACATAAGAGAGGTGCCAGATAATAAGAGCTAACACTGATGTAGTACTTAAAAGTTTGAAAAGTGCTTTTCACACATGCTCTCATATGAGCATCAGAAGTGTTATTCCCCTTTTACTGCTAAGGAAATGGGCAAAGAGAGGTGAAGAGACTGGTTTCATAGCTAATAAGTAATGGATTTAAGATTTGATTTCTTAATTCTGACTCTAGCACTCTATTCACTATATATCATGGAGCCTTTCTAAACAAAAGAGTATGCAATTTCTGAGGGGAAAGATCATTATGGAGTTTTTAAATGGTGACATTAATGGGAGAAGAATGTTAATCAGGGAAGGTTTCAATCCGCCATCCCCCAAGGGATCCATGGATAGATGTGAAGGAGACTATGAATTTGGATTGGGGTGGGGGAAGAAAGGCATTTTTATTTTTCACATATAGAAACAGCATTTCTTTCAATTATGAATTTTAAAAAACCTAATTTTGAGAAGGGATTTATAGGTTTTTTTACATTGTCAAAGGGGTTCATGACAGGAAGAAAAGATTAAAGAACTCTCACTTTAAAGGGATAAGTACTGGATCTGTGATTTCATCTATACAAATAACTGAAAGAGGAAACTCTACTCATGGGGGTTGGCATCCCAAATTTTAATTAGTAACATAATATTATATATACATATATATGATAAATTTTAATTAAGCAAATTTTAATCTTATGTACCTAGAAAAACATTCCTGGACTCCCTCCTCATTTCTGTCTCCTAGCTTTTCTGATATCCTCCAAGTCTCTGCTAAAGCTTGAACTTCTACAAGATTTTCCCCAGTCTTCCTTAGTCTTAGTACCTTCCCTCTGATATTATCCTTAATACATATATACATATATATGTATATCTTTGTATACACATATATATATATAATTGTTTGCATATTTTCTTCTCAATTACACTATTATTTTCTTGAGTAGGAATTATTTTTTGGCTTTTTTTAAAATTTCCTGTATTTAATACAGTATCTGACATTATAGTAGGTGCTTCATAAAGTCTACTTAACTTACTGGCTAACAAATACACATGATCAAGTGAAGCAAATTGCCTCATTGGTCATGTCTAGTAATCTCTGTCTTATTTAATATTTAGAGTCCATTCCTTCTTCAACAGGATATCAGTAGTATGGTTCATTATCCATTCTTCGTAATCATGGCTAGTCATTGCCTTAATAACTTCTAAAGCCTTTCTTATATATTTGTTTTCCTTTTAATTGTCATTATACAAGTTGTTCTCCTGATTCTGCTCACTTCATTCTACATGAGATCATAAAGATCTTCTCAGTTTCCTCTGAAATTATCCATTTCATTATTCCTTTTGGTACAGTAATATTCCATTACTTTCAAATACTATAATTATTTTAGGCATTCCTAAATAGATAGAAATCCCTTTTTTTCCCAGTTTTTTTTGCTAGCATGAGAAAAGCTGCTAATTTTTAAAAAATAAATTGGTTTTTTTCTTTTTTTTAATTTCTTTGTGGGTATGTGCCTTATATTGACATCAGCAGGTCAAAGAATATGCCGAATTTAGTGACTTTTTAGGCATCATTCCATATTATTTTCCAGAATAACTGGATCATTTCACTCTATTACCAACAGAGATTTATTGTACCTATTTCTCCATAGCCATTTCAACTTTGTCATTTTCCTCTTTTGATACTTTTGCTAATATGAGGGATGGGAAATGGACCCTCTGAGTAGCTTTCATATGCATTTCTCTTATTTGGAACATAGAGTTTCACAGAGTTGTTAATCACCTTTTTAAAAACTTTCATAGAGTTGTTAATCACTTTTTAAAAAACTTTCTTTTTAAAACTTTAATATCCTTTTTTTTCATCTTTTTAAAAAATTTATTAAAGCTTTTTATTTACAAAACATAATGCATGAGTATTTTTCAACATTGACTCTTATAAAACCTTCTGTTCCAGATTTTCCCCTTCTTCCCCCCACCCCTTCCCCTAGATTGCAGGTAAATATATGTATACATAGTTACACAGTTATCTTGCTGAACAAGAAAAATCTGATCAAGAAGAAAAAAAAAAACTGAGAAGGAAAACAAAATGCAAGCAAACAACAACAGAAAAAGTGAAAAAGTTGTGGTCTACACTCAATTCCCATGGTCCTGTCTCTGAGTGTAGATGATTCTCTTCATCACTGAACAATTGGAGCTTGTTTGTATCATCTCATTGTTGAAGAGAGCCATGTCCATCAGAATTGATCATCATATAATTTTGTTGTTGTCGTGTATGATGATCACCTGGTTCTCCTCATTTCACTTACATCAGTTCATGTCTCTTCAGGACTTTCTGAAATCATCTTGCTGATCATTTCTTATAGAATAATAATATTCCATAATATTCATATACCACAATTTATTCAGCCAATCTCCAATTGATGGCCATCCACTCAGTTTCCAGTTTCTTTCCACTACAAAAGGGCTGCCACAAGCATTTTAGCATACACAGGTCCCTTTCCCTCCTTTAAGATCTTTTTGCTTTTCCCATATTTTTATGGGAATGACTTTTATTCTTATATATTTGAGTCAATGAATTCCCTAGAGCATCAGTTCTCCCAGCTTTAATATATTCTATATGTCCCAACTCCTAAACCTTTACAATTTATCATTGGCCCCCATTAGTTCAAAGCAAAAAACATTTACTGGAATCTTATGGTAAGAGCTCTAAAAGAAGGTCCTCCTCCTCCCCTCATTAACTTGGAGCACACTCACAAACATATTCAACTTCAGTGGGGAAAGTGAGCAAATGCAGAGTTTACACACGAGGAACTCACAGTTAGGGAACATGGGTAGATACACAACCCACATCTTGTATACTTTATTTCAGGCCTCCCATGGTATTCTTGTGCTGCCCTGGTACTGCATGTTCATGGGTGAGACATGACATATTATACCAGATGTGTTTCACTGTCAAGCTCATGGGGCCTTCTTTCTGTGGGTCATATCCATTGATTATCCATCAATGAAGTCTAAGTCCTTAGAATATTAGTAGGTATTTTAAAAAAGAACCTAGTCTAAAATAGGAGGAAGTTTCCTTAGAATCCACTCTCAAAGTCTACTCTCTCAAGCTTGATATCTCCTGACCAGCAGGATCTCATGCTGTCTCACAGGTACCCTGTTTCCCCTCCTCAAACCTCTTTTTTCAGGGTCCTCTTCACTCCCTTCCCCACGTATATATGTGGCCACCTCCATTTTTAAAACGCTTACCAAGGTTATTCATGTGACTAGTGCCAGGGAATTTTCTCTGCATATTTTCAGCTGGGTTTCTTCACCATTTTATATGCAAATAGGCAACTCAAAAATCTCACCTTTTATATTTCTATGGGGAATAATATGAAAGGAGGGTGGATGGTACATGAAGCTTGTATAATAAGATCACAAGTCGGACAATTGGGCTGCCATGTCCGGTGGTAATTATGTGAAATGAGTCTGGGATGGTGAGTTAGAACCAAATTGTGAAGAGTTTTAAATAACAAACAGAGGAGTTTGCATTTTATCCTAGAGTCAACAGAGAAGCTTTTAGAGTAAGGGAAATACATAATCAGACTTGTACTTTAGGAATACCAATTTGGCAGCTATATAAAGGAGTAATTATTATCTTATTACATGGCAATGCCTCACTAATTAGGATTAATGGATCATAAGACCATTTTGAACTAGTAGAAAGTAGGAATCATCGAATATAGACTATCCAAATGTATCTGGGATCTCATACATGTGGATAATTCTCTCCAGCACTGCAGCAAACCCATCCCTGCTTGCCTAACCTGTGTAGAATTAGAATATTAATTCCACATAAAGCAGTCCAAACTCAGATAATGAAGAATTGGCTTGTAAAGCTCCTACTATTTCTCCACTTTATTAATTTGTTTGACAACTATTTCTTAAATATCTAATATAAATGCAAGGTATTATACTGGGCACTAGGAGTACAGAGAAGAATAAGATGTAATCTCTAGCCTCAGTGAAGCAATGGAATTAAAAACTTGGGTTCAAATTCCAACTTTAAATGTCACAATATGTATAATTTTGAACAAATGCCTTAACTCCCTTGGGCCTCAATTTCTTCAACTGTGAAAGGAAAGTTTTAAATTCAATGGCTCTTCTCTTCTACCTCAGAATCTATATCTCATCAACTCATAGGACAGAGATATGCTAGTATGTTTAACAACCAGTTCTTGAGATATAAAAATGTACCAAGACACATTTTAAAACAAGCTGTCTTATTGACTCTTTCTGTATCATTTTCCTAAGTCTAACCAACAAAACTATAATTCAAGCTCTGATGTGTAGGTATTTTGCCTATTTTTGAAGTATAAATATTCATCCTAAAATTTTAACAATGGCTCTGGGAAGCAAATGGTTCTAGTATAATACTGTATTAGGGGAAGTAAGACATATAGGAGAGAGTCAACATTGGATCGTGGATGGAAAGCCGATCTTGGATTCAGAAAGATTTAGCTGACATACACTGGCTGTGTAAATCTGGATAAATCCTAAACTCTCAGAACCTCAGGCAACTCACGTAAGGTCTTAAACTGTTCACAAGGTACTAGTTTCTATTAGTAAAGGAAGTTTCTAACCTGCAGTTCCCTCCACCAATGAAGATGTCGGTCTGTTAAAAAAAAAAAAAAAAAAAGTATGCAAAAAAAGTCTGACAATTTAGAATATGATACCTTGTCCTAAAAGAGAGTCAAAGAAAATGCTATGAGCTCAGAGATCATACGAATGAATAGATTGTTTGTATTCCAACTATCAGTTCCAAAGGGGATTAAAACAGTTGCTTCTCTTTGGACATCCACTACAAATTCATGATAGACAATCTCAGCTGAGAACTGCTTGCTGCTACTATTACTTAATAATCCTTCTGCTCTACCTCTATCTCATTCCCCAAAGAAATTGTGTTAAATCTTTTCTTTTCTTCTCTCACCACCAACCATAATATCATGCTCACCCTTAGAGCAGGTGATCTCTCTGCTCTTACTTAACTAGAAGATTAAGCCCATCCCTGTGGTGAATTTACTAAATCCTCTTCTTTCTTCTTTTTATGTATCTTCACTCTCTCACTGGTGACTCATTCTTACCTTCTTTAAGGAATTCTCCTGCACTCCTGAAGTTTTTAAAGTGCAATCCAGTCCATCTAGCTATTTTGCTATTCTCTCGCCTCCTTCTCTATTCCCTGCTTAACTTCTAAAAAAAAAACCAAAAAAACCTGTCTACCCTCACTCAGTGTTTCCAATTTTTTCACTATCTTTTCTCTTTAACCACTCCAAACATAGTATTTTATCTCATGACTTTACAGAAATGATTCTTTTAAAGACTACCCTGATTCCTTCATTACTAATGAAAGTGGACCTTTTCAGACTTCATTCTTCTTAATAACAGGCAGTTGTTGGTACAGTTACTACTCTGATCAACTAAATATACTTTCTTCCCTTGGCTTCAGAGATATTTTGCTTCTCCTTCACTGACTTCTCTTGCATTTAGGTGGATATTCCCCAAAAGCATTCACTTGGTTCTGTCCTCTGTTTACACTCTGGTCCTTGGCAATCTCATTCACTCACATGACTTCAACTATTATCTCTCCACAGAAGACTCCCAAATTTTTATCTCCAGTCATGACCTCTTTTCTGAGCTCCAGACATGTGTCTCTGACTGCCTATGGGACATTGCCATCTGGCTATCCCTTTAGTCCTTCAAATAAAACATTTTTCAAACTTAAATCTAATAAAATAAAACCTAATATTGTAAAATATTATATTTGCTGTCAAAAAATAAACTTCATCAGCACAAGATAAGTTAAATATGTCTAGAAAGTTTGCCTGAAATAGATAAAGGGTTTTTAACAGATCATAAATTCAATATGAGTTGGCCACCAAAACAACAACAAACCCTACTATGTGATCTTCATTAAAAGAGACAAGATGCCCCAAACTAGAAAAATAATAGTCCCTTTTCACTTACAGAATTTGGGAGTTAGGAGTTAGGAGCAACCTCAGCAATCATCTAACAAGCTATATATATAAACAGAATTCCTACTACAAACACCTGACAAGTGATAGTACAGCCCCTGTTTGAAATCCTCCAGGTGAAGAGAACCCACCATCTCTCTGGAGATGGGTCACTTCACTTTCTACCCTTTGCTCCTAGTTTGGTCTTCTGGGCCAAGTCTAATCTCTCTTGCAAATGACAGTCCATCAAAAACTTGAAGGCAGCTGTCATATCTAATCTATCCATGGCCTTTTCCTTCAACCTATCTTCATATTACCTGATCTCAAGGCTTTCTGACATTTCGTTTAACTTCCTTTAGACATCTCCAGCTTATCAAAATCCTTTTTAAACTGAAGAACCCAGAACTCAGTACTGATATTCAAGATGAGGTCTGATGAGGGCAGAATATAGTGAGAAAATCACCTCCTCCTCTCGGATCCACTTTCTCTTCATTAGATCACATTTATAGCACTGTATTCAGTTTGGTGCACTATATTTTAGGAATGACATTGAAAAATTGGAAAGCATCTGAGTTAAGGGCCTTGACATCACTCTATATGCAGTAAAGTTTAAGAACCTTCGTAGTTAGCTTAGAGGAGGAAGAATAGCAATGAGTAGAAGTTATAAAGAGATAAATTTAGACAAGATTTCAAAAAATAGACTATTCCTTGGGAGGTAATGAGTTCCCCATCACTGGTGATCTGAAATAAAAGCTGCATGACCGTTACTCAGGTAACTTCAGGATTCTTTTTGATTTTTCTCTTTCTCTTATCTCTCATATTCAATCAATTATGAGGTCTTCCTAATTTCATCTTTGTAACATCTCTGGAATCTGCTTCATCTTCACTGTTTCTATTACTACAATCTTAATGATAACAAATGACAGTTACATAGCATTTTAAAGCAATTTTCTTCATAAAAATTCTGTAAGTTCGGTATCTGCTTTACAGATAATAAAATTGAGCCTCAGAGAAGACTTTTTATTATTCATATAGAATAATTTAAACCAATAAGTAACAAAATAAGACCTCACTTTCCCTGATTCTAGATCCATTACTTTTTCCAATATACTCTGCTACTTCTCATTAATATCCAATTTATAAGTCGTTCTCCCTTCTCTTTCACCTTACTACCATTCAACTTATCTTTCATAAGAGTAACCCATCAATGTTCCTTCCACTTAGATCTTGCCAAGTCATTCTTCTCTTAAAAACAATCTCTGTTGACTAAAGAGTAAAGTTATATCTCATTGGGTTGATATTCAAGAGCTTCAACCAATCAATCAACCAATATTTAAGTGCATATTTTATTCTAAACACCACTCTAGGTGTTGAGGATTCAAGTCCAAAGAACAAAACAATCGCTGCTGGAGAAATAGATTCTAATGGGAAGGAAAGTACAAATAAAAATACATATGTAACTCTAAAGTTTATGAGTACAAATATATACCAAGTAGTTAAATAGAGGTAGCTTAAGAGGGAGGATACCTGTATCTAAGGAGATCAGAAAAAGCTTCATGTAGAAGATGGTATTCAAATGTCTTCTTTCTTAAAGGAAAAAGAGTAAATGCAAGTAAGACATGTGGAATGCCCTGTGTCTACCACAAGGATGATAAACAGTGTGTCACGTGAAAGGAATAGAGAAAAGACCAAACTGGCTAGATAACAGTGTTTGAGCAATATGCAACAAGATTGAAAAAAATAGATTGGGGCCAGGTTAAAAAGCTTTAAAAACTAAAAAGAGATATTTAAATTTTATCCTAAAGGCAAGAGGGAATCACAAGAGCTAGTTGAATAGGAAATGATTCCTTCAGATCTTCATTCATGGGAAATTACTCTGGAAACAAGGAAACAAGGTGTTGGTTGGACAGTGGAATGAGATTTGAAGCAGGAAGACACTTGCAATAATTAGAAAGCTCTTGAAATAATTTAAATGACAGATGATAAGAGCCTAAAGTAAAGTAGTAACTGTGTGGGTAGAGAGAAGTCAGATGTGAGAGATGTGTTTTGGAGGTAGAAATGGCAAAGTTTGATAATGGACTGAATATGTGGGGGAAGAGAAAGTGAGGGAGCTTAGGCTCCTGGAAGATTAGGATGATTTTTGACAGAAATAAGAAAGTTTGAAAAAGGGGAGGGGCATTAGGGAGAAAGATAATTAGTATAGTTTTGTACTTGTTGAGTTTAGGATGTGACCGGGACATCCAGTCTGAAATGTCCAATAGATAATTGGTAATACGGGACTAAAGTTCAGGGAAGCATCCACATTGAGATAACTGTAAAATCCATAGGAGTTAATGAATCCAGCAAAAGAATCTGGACAGTGGTGGTCAGAGAGGCAGAAAGGTAGATCAGGAAAAAGTAGTGTCATGAAAACCCATAATGGAGAAAGTATCCAGCAAGACCAAGGGGTTACAAAAATCAAATATACCAAATGGGTACAAAAGGGTTAGGACGATGAAAAGACCATCAGATTTGGCAAGAGTTCATTAGTAACTTTGAAGAGAGTAGTTCCAGTTGAGTGATAAGGTCAGAAGCCAGATTTCAAAGAGAGAAGTGAGGGAGAGATAGGAAGTAGAATCAGTCAATAAAGATAACTTTTTCTATGAGGCTGCCTGAAAAAGGGGAAGAGTTATAGCGTTGAGAGAATAGTAGGGTTTAGTATAAGGTTTTTTAAGAATGAGGGCAATGTGGCCATGATTAAAGGCAGTAAGGAAACCAGTTGATAAAGAAAGATTAAAGATTCCAGAGAAAGGATGGTTGAGAATTGTATGTCTGCCGGAGAAGGGAGGAGATGGAATCAAGCACAATGTAAATGGTTTGGCCTTGATAAGAAAGGATGCCTCTTTGTCAGAGACTGAAAGAAAGGAGGAGAAGGAGGAAGATAATGTTATGGAATTCTGAGATGAAGAAAATGAGATAAGAGGAGCGCAAATAAAATGGCCCTCAGTAATCCAGTGCTACCCTACCTTTTTAGCCTTATTTTGTATTTCTCTCCATCATGAATTCTATACTCCATCCAAACTGGACAATTCTCAAGCCCTTGTGGCTTTGCACAAACTGTTCCGTATGCCTGGAATTCCCCCCTTTTTTCTTGCTTTGTGTGTTGGCTTCCTACACAAGCCTTAAAATCTAACTTAAATGCCAGAGCTTTCTCTAAAAGCAATAAATTTCCCTCTAAAATCTCATATGGCATTTTAATTTTTAACTCCTTAATGTACTTAAAATAACCTGTGTTGGTATCTTATCTTTACTGGATTGTAAACTACTTGAAGAAAGAAAATCTGTCTTTTCTAAACTTTGCTTCTTTCTCATCATCTACCACAATGCTCTGTATACAGTAGATATTTAATAAATGTTTCATTTTATATTGATACATCAAACATTCCTACAATGTCACTTATTTCATTAATTTGTTTGGCAGACAGTGTGCAGACTTTCTGGAAAAGTCATTGAAGATTTTACCCCATCTAACTTTTTACAAAATCCAAATGGGCTCCAAAAAGGAATGGAGTTTGGCTGAATTTGACTTCCTGTTGCTCTAGGTCCTTATCTTCACAGATTCAAATCTATATTTTAGAATTCACTCATTTGTAAGGACTTTGAAGATGGAAGAAATAACTATGGAGGGAAGCTGAGCTGTTTGGGTTTGTTATAGAGCATAGATTGAGACTTAGAGAGTTGGTGATCTCAAGAAATCTAATGACCTGGGAAGGTTGGAAACAATACTTACTAAAAAAAAAAAAAAATGCCATTTCAATGGCCAAATAATAACTCACATAGCTTCTTGAGGACTTAAAAATCCTAGTTATCTCTATTTCCCCACAGAGAGGCTAACTGGAGCCAGGCAGTGATATGAACTATTGAGCTCAGACAATTGCAGTAGCAAAGCCAGGACCAGCTGCAAAACTACTCAACAAGGTATTTTCTCTTCTCAACTACTATATTATATAGATCAGGTTTAGCTCAGAACAAATAATAACATGGATTAGTGAATGATAAATTAAAATCCTAATTATAGACAGATAGGAAAGAGATTTTTTAAAAATTCAATTGCAGGATGTTGTCTGGTTATTTCACATAAGCATGATGTTGGAACTGGAAGGAACCTTAGTAAAAATCATCTACTTCAATTACTTCTTCTCTCCTAACCCCATTTTACTGGAAACTGAAGCTCAGTCAGATTAAGTGACCTAAAATAAATTTTCAAGAAACAATTAAGACACTAGTAGAATGTTTTGATTGCAATCCAACTCTTCCTTCAAGAAATTTAGTCCAATGGGGTTTATTGCTCTTCAGTCATTGTAGTTATATCCATCTCTCCATGACCTCAATTTTTTCTCAGAAAAGATTCTAGAATGGTTCACTATTTCCTTCCCAAACTCATTTTACTGATGAGAAATTGAAGCAAACAGGATTAAACACAGAGTCACACAGCTGAAGTGTTTGAGAATTCACAAAGATGAGTCTTCCTGACTCCATCTACCTAGCACTCACTCCATCCACAGGGCCATATCCAAATTTCCTGGACCTATAGCAATAGGACATAATCTTACTTCACTTTTTAGGTACTTTTTTATTGCAAAAGTTCTCTTGAGTCTTAAGCAAATCTTAAAAAATCATATTATTTTTTCCAATCTTTTCTATTTTTTCCAATCTCTCTATTACTAGTATATAAACATTTTCTTTTCCATAGACCTTGGGAGCTTTTTTATATCTTTCCCCAAATCCTAGTATTTCAGTCTTACCTAACAATAATCTTCCTTCTTGGCTTTTATATAGCCCCTTTGCTTTGGGTCTCTCTATATAAAATATATTTATCAAGTAAGTTGTTCATTTGTAGTTTACCTACACTTGTGTCTTATCCAACTACAGGATTGTAAATTCAGTAAGGATAGAAATTATGATGTGTGTAATCTTTGTTATGTTTTGCTAGGACCCAGCACTGGTATTATATTCTTGGAGGTGATTAAATGAATGAATGAATGAATGCGAACACAGATTCCAAATGTCCACGCTCCTCCCCCTCTTTCTCCTTTTTCACTTTTCTTCTTTTAACCTTTGATAAGGATTTTTTTCCATTTTTTCTCGAAAGGCCTCATTTCCTAATTAATGACAGAATCCCAGAATGATATCAAATCCTGTTTTTGTATGTATAGAAGTCACTTGCTTTTTCCTATGCCCATGAAAAAATAAGCCTGTTTCTTCTTCTATAAAATGAGAATAATTTGTAGTAAAGATGGTGGTGGTGATAATAGTAATAATAATCATTATAGATAATCTTTACATAGCACTTATTATGGGTAAGGCATTACGCTAAATGCTTTACAAATATTATCTCATTTGATCCTCACAACTCTGGGAGGTAGATGCTATCATTATTCCCCATTTTACATTAAGAAAATTGAGGCAAATGATGGGTTAAGTGATTTGGGAGTTTTGTGGATTTTTTTTTATATTGAAGGGAATTCATTTTTTATAATAATAACTTTTTTTCAAAACACATGCAAAGATAGTCTTTAATATTTATCCTTGTGAAACCTGTGATCCATATTTTTCTCCCTCCTTCCCTACCTCTCCTCTCCCCTGAACAGCAAGAAATCCAATATAGATTAAAACATGTGCAATTTTCCTAAATGTATTTTCACATTTATCATGCTGAGCAAGAAAAATCAGATCAAACAGGAAAAAAGTGAGAAAGAAAAAAAGACCAAAAAAATGAAAATACTGTGCTGTGATCCACATAGTCTTCTCTCTGGATGCAGATGGCTCTTTCCATCAAGTAAAGTGATTTGTTCAGGGCCATACCACTAGAAAGTATCAGAGGCCACAACTGAACTCAAAAAAAAAAAAAAATAGTTACATTAATCACCTCATGGGGACAGAGAGGTGATTCAACAGATAGATATTTGTGTCTGCAGGTAGGAAGACCTGAGTTCAAATCCAACCTGAGATAGTGTGATTCTGAACAAGTCATTTCCCCTCTCTTAATCCACTGAAGAAGGAACCACTCCAATGTCTTTGCTAAGAAAACCCCATGGACAGCATGGTCTACAGGGTCATATATATTAATATCATGACTGAGCCAACTGAACAACAAAATCACCTCAGGAGAAGCAGCATATTATAGTGCAAAGCTTCTTAGACTGTGGGTCACTGAATGTGGGAGCCCTGAAATTGTGATTTCTTATCAGTAAATGTTTAAATCATATACCTGTATGTCTTGGGTCCAGTAAAGTTTCTCCAAAGAAAAGAGATCGGAAGTGGAAAAAACTAAGTTCTGAATAGTGAGTGGATCAAGGTATGATGCAAAAAGACTTCTCTAAAGCTAAACTGACTTTGGATTTCAAATCAGAGGACTTGGGTTCAAATTCTTACTGTCGTCATCTATTATGAATTTTCATTTCTTCATCTTTAAAATGAAAAAGTCAGATAAAATGGTCACTGAGTGCGTTCCCTTCGGCCTCCAAATCTATGATATTAGTATTGTAAGGCTTCACCTTTCAGCAATCCCGGCAGCTCTGAACCGTCCACTGGCATCAGAACAGTGAGGCTGTGTGCCACAGAAATTACAGGTTTGAACCAAAAGAAAACAAAGCAGATCATCTCACTTCATTACTGGGAAGATCAAACAAGATTGTGTCTGTCAAAAGACTGCATGGAAACCTCCAGTGCTGGAAGCTCTTCTACACTTAAGAGATATGCCCCAGGTGTAATGGAAAGTAAAGGTTAAAGCGACTTGCGTTCAAGTACCCCCCAAAGCCCACCCCCCTGAAAAAGAGAATCCCGCAGAGAATCCCAACTCCCATTCATCTCACATTCTTTAAATACCACTAACTTCCAGCAGCAACATTTTTATAGGCTTATAAAAAGTCAATCTTTTGGAAACTTCAGTGTGACAGAGCAAAGCCTTTCTTCTCTTTTCCTGGTGAACTGGGAACAAGAGCACACAAAGCAAAACCTGCTGGGCTGTAATTTTCAGTGGAGCCATTGGGGGCAAGGGCGGGCTTACTCTCGCCTGGTTTTTGACTCACTCTTTGGCTCTGGAGCCGGGAGGTCTTGGTGGCTGTTATTACCACAGCCCTAGTGAAAAGCGCCAGAGCTTTTTGGTGGAGGAGAATAGAAAGCAAAAGATACATGCTCCATTGCTCAGAGAATTGCGGGCAGATTCTTCCCAAAGGACGGGCAGTGAAGAGTTTATTAACTAAAACAGATTGGCAAATGCCATTTTCTAAGGGGAAGAGGCGTGTCTGCCTATGTGAAAGCACCTTCACAGCTTTGTTCATCCTTAGAAGCAAGAAATCCAAGCACTCTCTACCATTCTCTTCTTCACTACTGCTCTCCCCTGATTATCCCACTTACTCCCCACCTTTTCTCTGATTTTTTACTCTTTTCTCTATTTTGTGTAGGTTTCATTCAAGATATTCATGGAAATCTACATTTATAAAATTAACATTCCACCAGAATGCCTGGTTCCTTACTACACATCCAAGAATGGGAAACTCCTCCCAGCTCAGACCCAGGATCAGAGTGGGGAAATAGAAATAAACATGGGTCTGGGTGTTGGGAGACAAAGAAACACAAAGGATGATGCATTTGGATGGAGGCCATACATCAGTTCCCATGCTTGTCCCTCTCACTTTGCTACTCACCTCAAAATTCCCAGGGATCAGTGACTTATGTAGGGCAGAGTAGTAGGGGCTTTCCTAAAGTCTAAGGATCGCCACTCCCTCTCCCTATATCTGGATATTCTCTCAAGGAAGCATTCAGCAACAGTTTTGTCTTTAGTAGATTTTTATTGCTATCTTATGTTTTCACATTGTCTAGATTCTCCCTATATTTTCCTCCATCCCTTCCTAGGCAACCATACTTTGTAAAAAAAAAAAAAAAAAAAAAAAAAAAAAAATATATATATATATATATATATATATATATATATATATATATATATAATAGGAATAAAGAAAAAGATGACAAAGCGGACAGATTCAATGAATCAATCAATAAATATTCATTAAATGCCTACTATGTAACAAGCACTGTGCTAAGCATTAATCAATGCATTAAAAAATCTGCTATTATATACAATGTTCCACAACTGTGAAACCTTCCTCCCACCTCATCTCTGCCAAGGAGTGGGAGTGAGGTGTCTTCTTTCATTTTTTCTTGTGCACTAGGCTTGTCCTTTGTAATTTTGTAGCATTCATTTTAAATTGTAGTTATAGTTCCTCTCATTTACATTGTCATAGTCATAGGTTCTCTGGGCTCTGTTTATTTCACTTTGCTTCAATTCTTGTAAGTCGATGCTTCTGGATATTCATCAAATTCAACATTTCTCACAGAATGGCTCTATCCCATTGCAGTCACACACTACTCTTGGTTTAGCCATTCTTTGTTCAATGGGCAGCTATTTTGCTTCAAGTTCTTTGCCATAATTAAAATATTGCTATTAATAGTTTGGTATATACAGAGCCTTCCTTTTTGTCAAATTATCTCCGTAGGGTATATGCCCATCTGTGAAGTCTCTGGATCAAAGAATATGGATATTTTAGACACTTTTTTGGCCAAATACCAAAAATTTTTTCCAAGAAAGTTTTAATTTTTAATTCACAACTTCAACAACGATGCATTAATATCCTTGTCTTTTCCACCATCTTTCCAACACTTACTATTCCCATCTTTGGGTATCTTTTCCAATTTGTTGGGTGTGTGATAAAAACTCAGCATTATTTTGGTTGTCATTTTTGTTATTATTAGTGATTAGAGCATTCTTTCACATGCTTATTAAGTTTCCAATTCTTTTTTTTTTTGAGAAGAGAATATCTATTTATTAATATCCTTTGACCACTTATCCATTAGGGAGTGGCTTTCATCTTACATGTTTTTGTTAGTTGGCAGTATATCTTGGACACAAAACTCTCATCCAAGAAATTAGATTCAAAAGTATTTTTCCTAGTCAACTGTTTCCCTTCTTATATAAAATACAATAAAGATATTTGTGTAAAAGTCATCAAAATACTTATTTTACCATTTATGATTACTTTCACCATTTTTGGTTATGAATTCACATATTACTCATAACTGTATAGGTAAGTGGCATAATTTTATGGCACGATAAATGAGAAATACTGAAGAATATTAATGATGTATCCATTTTTAATTTATTTGGAAATTGGTCTAACTATAAATGTATAGTCAATGTCAAATTGTTTGCCTTCTCAATGAAGGAGCTAGGGAGGGAAAAAATTTGGAAGTCAAAATTTGAAAAAAGAATGTTAAAATTGTTTTTACATGTAATTGGGGGAAATAAAATATTAAAATTTTTAAAATATAATGGTCTAAACCTAATTTTTCTCAGACTGGTTTACAATTTTTCTAGTAGGTCTTATCAAATATAGCTAATACATATTTTGGGGTTTGTTGATTTATTGAGTCCTATTTTTTTTAATTTTTCATTTGTTGCTTTGATCTTCATGTCCTCTTGTCATTTTTGGCAACATTTTCTCTATGTCCTACTGATCTCTCCACCTCTTTTCCTCTCCCTCCACTTTTACTTGTTTCTTTTTCTACCTTTCTTCTTATTCCCTCCCATTTTATTTCAGATGATTACCAGATCTACATTTATTTAGTTTCAGTTTCTCCCTGAACTTCAGTCCTACATTGCCAATAGTCTTTGGAATATTCAAACTGGATGTTGCATTGGCATCTTAATCTCAACATGTCTAAAACTGAAGTCATTATCTTTTCCCCCAAACTCTCCCTCCAAAGGTACCTTCCTAGGTTCATAATTTGGCAATATCTTAGACTCCTGAGTATCCTTTACCCTAAGTATGTAACCAGTTGACAAATCCTGCTTTTACTATTTTCACATCTCTTGTATCTAATCCCTTTTCTCCATTCACATAGTTCTCATATTAGTTCAGACCTTATTACCCGTCACCACCCTAAATTATTGTAATAACCTCTTAACAAATGCAGAAGATTCAAGTCTTAAATCACCTCTTCCTATCCTATACATTGCTATCAAAGTAATTTTCCTTTAGCATATATCTGACCAAGTCCCCATACAAAAATTGAAGTAAATTTCTATTGTCTTAGAATATAATGCAAACTGCTGCACTTAGTTTTTTTTTTTTTTAATTACTTTTCTGGATTCATGGAACATCTCCACTTCCCTCCCAACACCAATCTACTGACCACACACCATGAGTTAGCCAACCTATTATTAATTTTTTTTTGTTTTCTTTCTCAATTTTTTTCCTTTTTGATCTGATTTTTCTCGTGCAGTATGATAAATGTGAAAATATGTCTAAAAGAATTGTGCATGTTTAACATATTGGATTACTTGCTGTCTAGAGGAGAGGATGGGGAAAGGGAAGGAGAAAATTTGGAACACAAGATTTTGCAAGGGTGAATGTTGCAAACTATCTTTGCATATATTTTGAAAATAAAAAGCTATTTTTAAAAAAGGAATGAGGCTTTTATCAGAAACACTGAAAAAAAATTTAAATTTCCAGCTTTCCTTTCCACTTCTAATCTTGGCTGAATGGTTTTATTCGTGCAAATGCTTTTTAATTTAATGTAATCAAAATTATCCATTTTGTATTTCATAATGTTCTCTATTTCCTATTTATTCATAAAATCCTCCCTTCTCCAAAGGTCTCACAGATAAACTATCCCTTGCTCTCCTAATTTGCTATTTTATCATATTTTTTATGTCTAAATCATAAACCTATTTAGACCTTATCTTGGTATAAGATGTTGGTGTATCATGAAAACTTCCTGAAGTCAGGGATTACATCATTTTTTCCTATTTGTATCCCCAGAGTCTAGCACACTATTATATGTCTTACATATATACCACAGATATTTAATGCAGTGTCTTTTTTTTTAAAAGTATTCAATTGAATTAATAAAGAAGGGAAAAGGATAAAAGGAGAAACAGGATACCATTATTCTTGTGACTGAGATATGGGGTAGCATTTATCAGGCACTAAAAAGAGAAGATACTTTCAATCAAACATCAGCTGTGCAGAATCAGTGAAAAACAGGTCAAAAATAGTCACTGACATGTAAGGGCATTAATACAATGGAGAACTTGCCAGTTGGGATTTGGATTGAGCAAAGAGAAACCTATGCTAATGCATGCAAATGTTATTTTAAGAAGAGTAAACACCAAAAGAGGCAGAAAATCCTGAAGAGACTTTTGGGGGAAGATGAAGGAGGATCGATGCCAAGGAGCATCATGGGGATAGAAGAAAAGCGAGATTTGGCTTTCCAAGTCTGAGGTCCTATTTCCAGAGAGGAAGTTGGACCAGCTATGCACAGATGAACCATTCTCCTAAACTTTTAGCCAAATATATTTGATCTCACTAAAGGCCCTGAAAGGCAGTCTGGAAGACTGGGAGAATGCTAGATTTAGTCAGAGGACTCTGGACTTATTTCCAGAGTGAGGTTGGGCAAGTCCCTTAACTTCTCAGTACCTCAGTTTCCTCATCTGTAAAATAAAAGAGTTGAATTATAGGACCTCTAAGGTCTTTGGAATGCTATCTCTAGATTAAATTAATCCAGTTCTTTCACATTATTCATGATCCCAGTGATCATAAAAGAAATGAAGGTCAGAAAGCAATAGAAAAGAAAAATTATGTAGCAAAGTGAGATAGAAATAAATCCCTATAAAACTATGTTAATCTTTTCCTTTGGTATAGAGCTAAAGCACAAAATAAAGCCATTTCATGCTCTTTTTTCTAATTTTATAATCAACCTACAGAGAGAAAATCTTCAATTCAAATAGACCCATTCATTGTATCTCCAATGTACTCTGAAAACAGTGTCAATCAATAAAAATTCACTAATTAAGTATCTACTATGTACCAGACACTGTGTATCTTGAGGATACAATTATAAAAATAAAAGACCTTGCCCACAAGAAGCTTATATTGTTTTGGATGAAAAAGCATTTATCCATAAGTATATATAATTCAACCTGTCTAAAATTAAACTCTATTTGCCCCTCCAAAAAAAATGCATCCCTTCTTCCAAATGTCCTTATTTCTCTTGAAGACACCTCCATCGCTCTAGTTTCCTAGGTTCATAATCTCAGGATTTTTCTTAACTACTCACTTTCCCTCATGCCACATATGCCATTAGTTGCCAAATCTTGTTCTTATTATCTCAATAATATGTATCCCTTCACTCCAGCTTCTCTCTCTACTCAAACAGTTGCCATGTTGGTTCATGACTTCAACCTCTCTTGTCTAAATTATTGCAATGGTCTTCTAATTGGTTGCATTGACTCAAGTCTTTTCCCACTTCAGGCCATTCTACAAATAATTACCAAAATGAAGTGAAGATCTTAAGTGAAAATCTTATCAGCTCACTCCCCTATTCAAAAAATTCCAGTAGCTTCCTATTGCCTTAAAATAGGACATAAACTTCTCTGTTTAGCTTTGAAAGCCCTTTTCAAATGATCAAATTGTTCACTGTCTCAGAGAGAAAGGAGGTAAAAGAGGAAAAGAGAAAATGTGGAACTCAAATTTTTTTATGAAAAATGAATACTAAGTACTAAAAATCCTCTTTATGTAACTGAGGGAAAATGAAATATTATTTAAACTGAAGGAAGAATTATGTGTAAATTATATATAAAGCTTGAGCTTCACCAGGATGATGAAGCATCTTGAGTTTCTGATCTATGAAGACAAGATGAAGGAACTTGTCATGTCTGATCTATAAAAGAGAAGACTCCTTTTGTATCTGAAATGGAGTGCCTCTGGACTCTCAAATACTCTTATTCTGTGTTTCTCTGACATTTGGAATTAGGTAAAATTAGCTGGATTTTGCCTTCTTGTGAACCCTAAGATTTTCTCATTAGCACTAGCTCCATTTAATTATTTTCCAATTTTGACCATTGTTACCTCCATAACCATTCCCAACCACCTATTCTTCTCTACTTATGCTGCTACCATCCTAGTGTATTTATTACCTTTCCTCTGGAGTATTGTAATAGGTCCTTACCTCATTCCTATATCTCTGGACTCTCATGTCTCCAATCTATCCTTAAAACAATTGCCAAAATAACCTTCCTATTATACAAGTCTGATCATTCTGATTCCCTGCCCCTAAATCTTTAGTGGTTCATCATTGATATATCAGATGAAATATAAATTCTATATTTTAATTTGATTCCATGACATCCCAGCTAAGTGGACTTGAATTGTCTTAGGAAGATTCTGAAGATCACCTGACAGGATAAGATACCAGAAACTTCCATTCTTTCTCAAAAGAAACTGCCAGGCACTCCAAATTTATTGCAGAATGCACAACTAGGTTGGGCTGGTCACATTATTTGAATGCCAAATGTATACTTGCCAAAAAGATTTTTATGGAGAATTCACACAGGGCAAGTACTCACAAGGTGGTCAGAAAAAAAACAAACAAACAAACAAACAAAAAACAATACAAGGACACTCTGAAAGTCTTTTAAAAAGAATTTTAGAATTGATTCTATGACATGAGAGACACTGCACAGGACTGCCCAGCAAAGCATGACCTCATCAGAGAACGTGCTGTACTTAATGAACAAAGCAGAACTAAATTAACTCAGAAAAAGCATATGCAAAGTTAGAGAAGTTACTGTGATTGTTCATAGAGACTGTTTGCATCCAACCTATAACAGAGAATTCTGAGCTCTTATTGGTCTGACATATTGTAACTTGACTCTTAGCATAATGATGACATTTTGGTCCTCTTCAAGAATGAAGAATAACAAGCAACCAATCTTGTTCCATCCTCTCCTTCCCACCCTTGACTTCCTTGACTTTGTACAGAACCTCATGGTTCCCTTCATATCATCACCCATTGAAATTCTCTTTTTCTAAAACTTAGTTCAGATACTTCTTCCCCTATATTTCTCTTGATTCCTCTTAGATGAAAACTACCTTTCTTTTTCAAATTTCTCATAACATTTTTGATACCCATTCTTGCCTTTATCACATTCTGTCTTGTATCATATTTATTTGTGTATATGTTTTCCTATATTTTGCCCTCAGAGTCTTGCATTTGGTAGACAATTAGTAATGATTGAATTCAATTATTCTTCACAATTCAATTCTGTTACCTTGAGACAGGTGACTTCAATTATCTGAATCTTGATTTCTTTATTTGAAAAATCAGTATTTGAAAAAAAAAAAGTCCCTTAGCCTTGCTCTTCAAAACCTATGATCTTATTAATCACTTTTTCTCTTTTAATCCCTTTTCCTGTCTCTTTATATATACTCTCTTCCTGTCTATTTAATTCTTGACCTCTGGCTCCCTTTTAATAATTATAGTCTTACATCAAATTCTTATCCTGTTTGATATTTATACAATATTTATTGAGAGTATTTTCTGGTTGGTCCTGCCTGGTCTTCCAGGCTCTGACCATGGTCACTAAATCTCTAGTTTTACTCACACTCTACCTTACCTTTATCCTCCTTAACTTATCCAGTTCCCTCACTCCCTTTAATCTTTAACACCCCTGTAACATCCTTATCAGTGCACAGTGTAGCATCACAGGATTCACCTGATTGATCCCTGAATGCTGGACTGGCACATCTTAAATCATGGCACATGATTGAAGTGTATCTTAAATCATGTCTCTTGATTCTTAACCTAATATTTGGCTCTCTGTGGTTAAAACAAATAAAATCTATGTGAAATGATTGGCCAATAGTTGGCCAATTTTGAGTTGATGATTTGCTTATTTCACTTATAGAATATCATTTGTTGTTGGAAAAAAACATAAAAGACTACAAAATTCAGAGCTCTTTTTTTCCTCAATGTGGGCAAGTAGTTTTTTTGTTTGTTTGTTTTTTGATTTAGGAAAATGCTTCATTTCTTTGTCATCCCAGCAAATAAAACACCAAATAACTTTTATTCCCTCTAATACTCCTTCTCTAATATGTAATTTCTGTGAAATATAATCTTTGTAAGAATTATTCATGAAAAAAACACAATTTTTTTCAAATACCATTTAATAAACATGTATTTCAGAAATTCTGATAAAAAATACATTCACTTCAAGTGCAGAAAAAAAGTGGTGTCCTTTCAAAAAATTCTGCTTAGCTTTTGGTCAACTTTAAAGTGATTAAAGTGCGAGATAAGCCATAATTATTTAGAAATTTGGGGTAATCTAAGTTAAATTTTGAAATGTAAAATTTCAGTAGGGGCTTCATTAGAGCTAGCGATCAAGAAAAGACTAGACCATTGAAATCCAGAGATAATAATCAAACTTTCTATAGGTTATTCCCCTTAAAAAGAAACAAGAAATGAGAAAGTGTAAAGACATCTCCATTCTAAATGTTCATATGGATTATTTGTGCCCAATCTGTGGTAAAGCCTTCCAAGGGCTTATTGATCTGATCAGCCACAGTTGAACACTGTAATATAGTGTTTCCACTCCAACATAATGATATCATTTTGGTTTTCTTCAAGAATGAAGGACAACAACTAACCAACCAATGTATTCCTCATTTGACTTTGTAGTAAGGTTAAAAACTTTGGTATCTCTATTCACTTTCAATTTAATTAAACAAAAATTAAACATCTATTTGTATAGTAGTACATTGTCATGAGGTACTAAGGGTAATTAAAAAAAAGTTTAGGTGAAATAATGGTTTCTATGCTCATGAAACTTACAATCTAACAGGAAAACATGACACAATAAATAACTATAATATAAGCAGTAACACAAGATTCTAATAATCCAAAAATAATTCGTATCAGTAGAAGATTACATACAAAGAATTCACTTAAAATGGGAACAAATATTTCACAATCATTCTTAAAATGGATATAGAACAAATTATGTTGATTGGCTCCGTTGGCCTAATTTTTCAGACAAAATTCAGACCAAAAAATGACAGTATAATACAACAATCTTTCTTTTCCCTTTTGGCTTCTTAAACACTACCATAAAAGCCATTGCTGAAAAAATATTTAATAGTGTTACCAATTTTCCCAAGGACATCTATAAACTTTTATATTTAAATAATTTTTAAAGGTATAACAATTGGAAGAGACTGGTAGATGGGAAAATAATGGATGGAGATAGATTCTTTTTTTAAACTGAGAGAAAAATTTTAATGAAAATCAGCTTTATACGCTGTCCATCCTTTAGCTCATTAGTAAAAATTTTCATGTGGGTTTTTATTTGTGCATGTCATGTTGTTGTTGTAGTTTGAGCTTCATTTTTAAAGCGGACCATGAAATCAGGGAGGTGATTCTGTGACATACAAGTGAATTGGATTTAACTTTGTAGGGAGGCAATCTAGCTTAGAGAAGAGAAAGAAGATCTAAGAGACAAAAAGATCCACCTCTGGGACATAATAGTAAGTCACTTTTGGAATAACCTTTTGGTATACAAGATCACCTCCAAAATAATCAGGTGCAGAACAGTTGTAACCCTTATTGATGGAGCTTCCTCGTTGATGGTTCTCTGCTCAATGAAATCATAAGAGTGAACCCAAACAAAATTCAACAGTCTCCTAAACTTATAGGATTTGGGTTAAAAATACTCAGTTAAGCAAGATTATTTATATATTACATGTGCATTAAGCTTTTTTGCAGTACAGACTCTTCTTGCTTTACATAAATTTGTATTACAACTTTACATAAAAAATTCCGAATGAAATCAGCATTGCATGTTAACTTTACTATACAGTACAGCACATTCTCTCTTCACTCCTGCTCTTTGACTTGGTTTTCTGAAACCTACCCCACCTCAGCTCCCCACCCTCATCCCCACACCCACAACACAAGAAAGCCCTAAAAAATCCTCTCTAAATAAAAGCAGAACAAACATAAGGACAGGCTGCTTTCTCCACTATAAATTGGGGGCTTGGTTTGAGACCACTTGCACCAAGAGAGACCATTACCCCACTCTGCCCTACATGTTTATCTCCCCTCAGTCTCAGGTGAGATATCTTGTGTCTGTCCCTCACCTGGCCTTTTCTTTTTCTTCGTTTCTATTTGGTCTCTATATGGCTAGCCCTGGCCCCTGTCTCCCTGGTCACTATGTGTCCTTGAACTATATACCAGCTCCCTTCCTCCAACAGTCTATCTCCCTAGGAAGGAAGGAAAAGGAAAGGGAAGGAAGGAAGGAAGGAAGGAAAGGAAGGAAAGGAAGGAAGGAAGGAAGGAAGGAAAAAAGGAAGGAAGGGAAGGAAGGAAGGAAGGAAAGGAAAAAAGGAAGGAAAGGAAGGAAGGAAGGAAGGAAGGAAGGAAGGAAGGAAGGAAGGAAGGAAGGAAGGAAGGAAGGAAGGAAGGGAGGAAGGAAGGGAGGGAGGGAGGAAGGAAGGAAGGAAGGAAGGAGGGAAAGGAAGGAATATAGAAAAAAGGATATATTCTCAATCTTAGATGTCATTTTCAGCAGGCTCATGATTTCTCTTAGGCTATTGACCCAGGAGTTAAGCCCTTGTACCTTATCTTGATTCTAGAACAGAACTAGCTCTAATAACCTATTCAGAGACCATTTCAGTCCATGCATTCAGCAATCAAAATCTAAATCAAAAAGCTGATGGGAATGAAACTTGGCAAATAGCTTTCTTTTCCCAAAGTGGTTTGGTAATTCAAGTTGAGACAAGTTGGTAAATATGAAAGCAAGGACTCAACTTGTAAGTACTTCAGAAGTCTGGATTTATGAGGCTTTTGAAGAAAGATGTAAAAAGAAAAAGAGATAGAAAGAGATCAGGAAATGCCATTATTGAATTATATCTAACAACTTATTATTAATTTTTTCTCCATCAACATCCAAATAGTCCAAAAGAGGTGAAAGAGGGTTTATTGACTTAAAGAACCATGTCCAATATGTTCCTTACAACTTTCCTAGAAAAACTAGAATATTGAAGCAATTTTTCAGGTAAAACATAATGAACAAAATAATCCCTTGCTTTGACCAGGATCTCTTGGGTAACTCAAGCAAAAGTGATTTTTTTACCCTATTACAAAGTTTATTACACTACAGAACCAGTATTACCTGTTTTACTTTTCTCTGTTTCCACCAAAATTACCTAAGGAAAATCAGCTCAAGTATTTCAAGCCAAGTTGTTATTTCCATATTTGCCAACCTGTTCCAGCCTGTCTTAGTCACATAGGGGAAAGAAAAGCACCAGAGAGAAAATATTCCTTCTGTCCCAAATTTTTATTTTTATCTTTAATCCTTCAAAAGCTTCCAAAAGTGCATGTCATTTCTGTATAGGATCACTCCTTCTATAGCCTCAATACTCAGCCCCCTTCCATCTTAGGTGAGCATCTTTATGAGTCTCTATTCCAAAAACATCTTCTATTTGTTGGCCAGTTCTGAGAACAGTGATAAGACCTTTAATGTTTTGTTATACTGGCCTATGGATGACAGACTCTCTGCTGATCCCAATATCTATACAACAAGCCTGGATTGAAGGATTGAATTTTGAATTGGAAGGGAATGTCATACATACCTAGTCCAATCCCCTCCTTTAGAACATGATAGAACTCATACACTTGGCATATTTTTCAAGAATCTACTGCCACTCCGTTGATGAGACATCCCGGTAAGATTTTAGTGGAGAGCAAGCCTGGAAAAAATCAGGTGGTTTCTTCAGTTCTCTATTTGGTCACAACTGTGGAGAGCTGGATTGGGGATAATTGCCTATACATTTGAGGTAATTCCCTAAATATAAAGGCTTCTGTGTAAGTGTTATATAACTCAAAAACATGGAGAAATTTTCTTGGTAGCTTGAACCTACCCTGGACCAAAGATAAGCTTTAGAAATGATTGACATTGAAGAAAATGGATGAGAAAAGAAAAGAGAGTGTTATTATAAGGATAAAGTTATTCTATCATAACCTCCATAAGCAAAGTACAGTGTACCAAACACACTGTCTCAGACCAAAGTGCAGAGGGAGCCAGCTGTTAAACTCCAGGTAACCAAATATCACCTTAATAAGTCTGAGACAGAGTGGAACAGTAGGCAATTTCAACTTCAATTTTGGAGTCATAATTTCCATAGAAATAGTAGGTGGGGAAGACTCAGAGGCAGGAATCTGAAAGGAAAAAAAGACCAAGGGATTCCTCAAAGTCTAGAGGTGAAAACGTACAATTCTTCCTCAATAAATAAGTGTTTATGGAATATCTATGCTAAGCAATGGGGATTACAGTAGAGAATAGTGAATAGAAATTTGATATCAGAGTAGGGAAGACCTGAGATCAATTCCTATTTTTGACATACTGGCAATTTGACCTCTGGATAAATTACTTTACCACTGAGGGCTCTAGTAATTTTCTAGGACTAGAAATTGCAGAAAAGTTGCTGATGTATATTCAAAAAGTGAATTCCCATCTTGGGAGTTCTGTATATCTGTAAAATCAGAGATTAAAAAAGAGGCACAATAGTGAATTTTTTTTTGGTCTTATTGATATCTCCAGATCCTATAACACATTCATTTTTAAATCTATCCCTCTATCCCCTCTCTCCCTCTCCCCAGTTAACTTTTTCTTGTAACAAAGATTGAAAAAGAAAAATCAGTTCATCAAAAGTAAAAGCCTATAGTATCTGATAGTATATGTAGTATTCCATATTCCACAGTAACCCCTCTCTCCCAGCCTCTGCACAGGAGGGAGGGAAGGAGAGAGGCATTTTTTCAATTCTTTCTAGAACCAGATTTTCTCACTATAATAGCACCGTGTTTTACCTTATTGTTTTTTCTCTTTTATTTATTTTAGTCTTCATTGATTTTGTTTTTATGGTTTTGATTACTTCACTCTATATCAGTTAATATAATAAAACTGGATTTTTAGTTAATATACCAGCATTTTTATATCTATTGAATAGTGTTCAAAGTTGAGGGAAGTTCCACATATATTATAGTCAACAATAATCAACAAATAGTTATAAAGTGCTTACTATGTGCCAAGTAAGTAGTAAATGCTAGGAATAAAAATACAAAAAAGACAAATAGTTCTTGCCCTCAAGGAGCTTATGTTCTATGTAGAAAACAATACCAAAAAAAAAAAAAAAAAAAAAAAAAGAAACTAAAGGGGAGGGGGAGTGAGAGGAAATTAGGGTACTGGTTACTCTGAATATGATAAAAGAAGTCTTGCATGCAACCTGATGAGAAATTAAGATGTGGTTGGCCTGGACTATCCTTTCTTTAATTGGATAGCTCTGAGAAGAGCTGTCCAATCAAAGGAAGATGGTTCTTCCAAAGTGTGAATTCCAGACCTGGTACTAATGATTTTATAGGATAAAAAGGTTTCTTAGAAGAGTATTTTCCTGGTGGAAAAAAAAAGGCATTGGCAGCCAGGATAGCCTCCTTAAATCTAGGTTCTGGGAGGAATCTGGGAGGCTACAGTCATGAATTCTAAAGCAGGAGCAAGTTTCCAGGAAGAAGAGATATCTGAGGATGTCCAGAATAAGCCTGGTGAAAATTAAGTGAAGGCTGAAATGAGGCTGTTATTCCTGGAAACATTTTGGGAATTCCTGGAATTATCTTTTGAATCATTTTTTAAAACAACAAAAGAAAATCTGTCTCACTATTTTGGAGCCAGTCTTTGCTTTTTGACCCCAAAACATTTGACTTATTCAAAAAGGAAGCATGAAGATTGCATGATGATCAACTATGTTAGCCTTATCTCCTCTCAGAAATATATTGATCCAAGACCATTCAAATATATTTGGGATGAAAAATGTCATCCACATGCAGAAAAAGAACTATGGAGATAGAAGCATACTCTTTTCACTTTCTATTGTTTGTTTGTTGTTGTTGTTGTTGTTGTTGTTTTGCTTTCCTGTGGTTTTTCCTTTTGTTCTGATTTTTCTTTTACAACATGACTAATATGGAATATATATCTAAAATGATTACTCATGTATAACATATATCAGATTGCTTGTTGTCTTGGGGATGAAGAAAGTAAGAGAGGGAGGAAGAGAGGAAAAAATGGAACTCAAAATCTTACAGAAGCAAATGTTGAAAATTATATTTTTATGTAATTGGAAAAAGCAAATTACTATTGTGAAGAGAAAAGGAGACATACATATTAATTAATAAATATAACTGTAATACATTTTGTCCCTCCTATTTTGTGTCTGCCTCTACCAACTTCCTCCCTACTCCCCAAATTTCTTACATACACTTATAATGATCTTTTTCATTGAGATTTAGCAAAGCTGAAGAACAGAAGGCACAAAACAGCCTTTTTGAATGCATAAGAAAAAGAAAGAGAGTCTCAGGATTTAATAACAATTGAATATTCAGGCATATTTTGGAGATATTATAGAGTTGGTCCACCCCAATCAAGTCACATGATTTTTTTTTGTTTCCCAGCACATACAAAAGTTGTTTACACAATACTGCAGTTTATTAAGTGTGCAATAGTAGTATGTCTAAAAAATGTACCTAATTTAATTTAAAAATACTTTCTTGCTTTAAAAAAATGTTAACCACCACCTGAGCCTTCAGTGAGTGTTAATCTTTTTGCTGGTGGAGGTTCTTGCCTCGATATTGGTGATTGCTTCTGATCAGAGTGATGATTGCTGAAGACTATGGTAGCTATGGCAGTTTCTTAAAATAAGACAACATTGAAGTTTGTCACCCCAAATGACTCTTCCTTTCATGAAAGATTTCTCTGTAGCATGTGATGATGCTTGATAATATTTTACCCACAGTAGAACTTATTTCAAAACTGAAGTCAGTGGTCTCAAACCCTGTTGCTGCTTTATCAAGTACTTTTATGAAATATTCTTTACTATTGTTGTATCTCAGGGTATATGGAGGCCCAAAAAAAGGAAGAGAGTTGGGAAACAGCTAATTAGTAAGGCCATCGGAATACACGCAAAATTTAAGTTCTGTTATTTGGGCACAATTCTTGGTACCTCAAAATAATAACAATAACATCAAAGATCACTGATCACAGATCACCATAACAGTTATAATAATAATGAAAAAGTTCGAAATATTGCAAAAACTGTCAAAATGTGACAGAGATACGACATGAGTATACAGTGTTGAAAAATGGTGCCAATGGACTTGTTGGACACAGGGTTCCCAATCTTTAAATTACATATTTTTAAAAATGCAATATCTGTAAAGAGCACTAAAGTAAAATGCAATAAAAGAATCCCAAACCCAAAACAAGGTAAACCTATAAAGAGGTCAGAAACACAATTAACTTTCCTCTAGAACACATAATATATTCACACCTTTGTCCCTAGTCCCTTATCTACATAACACCTCAAAAAGAGTCTGGGAAGTGTAAATGGCTGAAGCAAATCTAATCACCATAAGCAAAAATGGAATCCTTGCGCTGAAGTTGCTCTGAACAAGAAAGATTGTCAAACAAGAAAGGCTGGATTTTTCCCATCTTCTCCCTGGAGGTGATGACCCTCATAGTTAAGGTTCTGAGAGAGTCAAAAAGAAGTTTGCACCAATCTTAAACTACCCAGAAACAGCCTAGTTTGGCAGCGGTCCAGTGGATGAGCAATCTGCCTGGCCATGTCCAGCATCAGCTATATTCAGGGGTTGAGCAACCTGCCAAGTCCAGCCCAGCAGCAGCCAACCCTAGTAAGGAGCCAACTCAGCAGCTAAGTGACCTGACTAAACCAGCTCAGCAGCAAGACACAGTACTCTACAAGAAGCAAGCCCATCTGAGCAGTGGAGTGACTCATCTATCATCAATTCCATGGACCACTGAAAACTTCATGAGAATCCTTCTGAAAAAGAAAGGACTCTGTGATCTCTTGTGGCAGAGTTATGGCTTCCTTTGGAAAACATCTATTCTTTTTTCTGCCATTTTACTATTAGTTTTTGCTTATTCTTCTCCCCACATAAAATTATTCTCCAAATTGTAAGACAAATGCAAATCAAAACAACCCTAAGGTTTTATCTTATACCCTGCAGATTAGCAAAAATGAAAAAAAAATTGGCCATAGCACTGAAGGAATTGGAAAATGATAAGAACACTAATGTAATATTGGTAAAATTGTAAATTAATATAATCACTTTGGAAAGCAATTTGGAATTACACAAATGAAGTAACTAAAATGTCCCATACCCTTTGAGTCAGAGATTCCACTACTAGGCCTATACACATTGAGGAATTCATTGATTAAAAAGAAAGTCTGAGTACATCAAAATATTTATAGCAATATTTTGTATGATAATGGGGGAAATAAAGTAGATGCCTGTCAATTTTGAATACCTAAATAAAGTGTGCTATCTTTTTATAAAGGAATATAACTATATTATAAGAAATGACAGTGAAAAATACATCAACTGATGCAGAATGAAATCATAGAAGTAGGCTATACATATAAATATGTATATGTATATACAATGATTAAAGCAATGTAAATGGAAAAAAAAACAACCACACACAAAATAACTAAAAGTAAATGCAGAGAATAAGCATGACTTAAAAGAATAGTTATGAGAAGATATTGCCAATCACCCCTTTATGGAGGTGGGAGGTCCACAAGTTGTATGTTACACATATTTTCAGTCTCTTTCAGTGTATTCATTGGACTGATTTTTTCTTTTTCCTTTTTTTAAAAAAAATTTTATTTGTTATACAGGATGGCTCCTTGAGAGGGGAACGTGAGATGAAGGGAAACTAGGGAAAATTATAATGATGTAAAAAACAAAAAACATCTATAAAAACTTACTTATTTTTAAAAACTGGAAGGTTTTCAAAGTAAAAAATAAAGTGATTCAAAGAGATAGAAAAAAGGAATTCTGTCTTTTGTCAGAAGGCTATAGAATAGAAGAATATGACAAAGCAGGGAAAGAGATGGGAAGAAAAGGGACCACTTATCATTTGCAGCTGAGTAATAGGGGTTGAAGTTCTTGTAGAGGATAGAGCTATAATCCCTAAAGAGGACACTGTAGTTTATTTCCAAAGAATGATAATATGGCTTCACATGTGCCCTTTAGAAAGAGTAAGGGTCAGAGAAAGAAGAGATGACTAGCGCTAGTCAGTGATTCTTTGTCCAAGCTACTAAAGCATGTATTTGTCAACTGGACATTAGCAATAGTTTTGCTTTCTTCCTGGGATATTTCCCTGACCAATAATCTAGAAACTATCCAAAAAGGAAATAAAATTAATCTGGCATGACATATTTTAAATAAAGCCATGTTGACTCTTTGCTATCACTACTTCCTTTTCTAGTTATTAACTAGCCATCTTTTCAATTATAGATTTTAGGATTTTTGCCAAATATAGAATCCAAGTTTACAAGCTTATAGTTTTCAGATTTCATTTCCCTTTCACAAAAATCAAGACATTTGTCCTCCTTCAATCCTCTGGCATCTTTCTCTTTTTATGTCAGCTTCCAAGATTACTGGCAATGAATTCAGCAATAATACATCAGTTCTTTCAGCATCTTGGAATCAGGTTTATCTGAGCCCCTGGACATGAACTCACTGATATCAGATAACTCATTATTTTATTATCTTCTAGCTGATCTTAGTCTTCAAGACTTAATTAGTCTTGTTGTTGTTGTTTTTATTTCTTCCAATTCAAAGATTCTCTCTTTAACAGAGAAAAAATAAAAAAGTAAAAGTTGATCATGTCTGCCTTTTCTCCCTCCACTAGCCCCTATTTCACCTACCCAAAGATGTAGTTCTCAATTTTTACTGATCATCTTCTTTTCCTGAATATGACTGAGATAAAAAAAATCATCAAATCCTCTTTGCTGTCTGAAGCTTTTCTTACCAAGCTTAGCTACTTCTGAGCTTTAGCATTCCACTTCACTATTTCTAATGGGATTGTGCTATATACTGATATTTATTTTCTACTACACATACTTGCTTCTATCTTCTGTATGTCTTAAAAAAAAACAATACTAAGTTGATTACCAATTCTCTGTATATCCACATCATTCATCATTTAAAAAAAATGTGAATCCTTTCTCTTTGTGTGATAATTTCATTCTGAAAATAATTAGATGATAAAGTAAATGGAATACTAAGCCTAGAGTTAGGAAAACCTGAGTTTTCATTTGATCTCAGACATTTACTGGCTAAATAATTTTAAGCAAGTCACTTCACTTCTTTTTGCCTCAATTTTCTCATCAGTAAAATGAAAATAATAATAGCATCTACCTTGTTATGAAGATCAAATGAGATGACATCTATAAAGCATTTAGCATATTATATGACACACATACATATATATACATATATGTATATTTACATAAAGTACTATATAAATGTTGTTATTGTTTTTCAATAATTTTTAATCATATACAATTTTTATGACCCCATTTGGGGTTTTCTTGGCAAAGATACTAGAATGGTTTCCATTTCCTTCTTCAGCTCATATTACAAATAAAGAAACTAAGGTAAACAGAATTAAAGGACTTTGCTAAGAGTTACATAGCTAGTAAGTAACTGAGGCTAAATTTGAGCTCAGGAAGATAAATCTTCTTGGCTCCAGACCATTTTGCTACCATATAAATGTTACTGCTACTGTGCTTCCTCCTCCTCCTCCTCTTCTTCTTCTTTCTCCTCCTCCTCTTCCTTCTTCTTTCTTCTTTTCTACTTCCTTTTCTTTCATCTTCTTCTTCTACTATTATTATTATTATTGAGTTTCCTAATTCTCCTGTACTTCCTTCTCCTTTACAAATTAAGGCTATACCATCTCAAGTCTCTTTTGAAATTTGTTCTCCCAAAATCCATCACATCAGACTACACTCAGATTTTATTTCCTTTTCCACAAACTATAAAATGAACTTTTTAGGGACATTTTGTCCCTGCCCCCTTGCCAAACAAACTTTTCATAATTTCTATATCAGCAACTGGATCCTTCTTGTTGATGAAAATCATGTCCATAAAATCATTTTATCAATCATTCCCTTTCTTTTGAAGAATGAAATCATCATTGAAGAAAAACCAGAAAATATTAGTTATTTTGTTTTTGAAAGAATTAAATCTCTAGGAAATGATAGATACTTGTAGTATCAAATCATTACTATGCAATGTTTCTGTAACAGGCTTCCAAATGATTTCCTAAATTCTTCATCCATTTTTGCCTTCTGACTATATGGTTTTTCATATACCACATAGTATATTGCTACAAAAATACTATTTCTTTTTCTCTGGTGGTCCTCATTCAAATATCTTCTATTATGTTTATTCCCTCCAGTTCATGGACTTACTCATATTTTATTAATATAGAATTTATATTTTATCTAGTTTTTTAATAAAGTATTCCAGAGCAATATTCCAGTCATGAGTATGGACAACTTGTCAAATTTCAACTAGGTCAAATTTACCTCTTTATATTAACAACTCTAATAGTCTGATTTTAAAAACCATATTTTGTATATGTATATAGTGAAAGAAGTATATATTTATTCACATCTGAGCCTATTATATTTTTATCCTTTTTCTTGCATGTTGTTGTAAAGAACCATGCTTGTGTTAAGGGACAGATCAATTCTCTAAGAGCCTCCACAGCTGTGAATCATAAACTTGAAGGCGTTGCAAAGCACTGCAAAGCAGCCTTCACAGATATTCCTTGTGGACTGGGAATGAAATAAATGGAGGCAAGAGAGAAGAAAAGGGAGGTTAGAGAACAGTAACTGCCTTTCAATCTCTTTGTATCATCATCCTCATCATCCATCATCCTCATCATCCATCATCCATCATCCTCATCATCCATCATCCTCATCATCCATCACCCTCCATCATCATCATCATCATCATCATCATCATCATCATCATCATCATCATCATCATCATCTCACATGAAGAGATCCATTCTGCAGGTCTGAGTTAGACCTCCAGCAACCACTGGCAGGTGGCTTCTGTATCACAACATGTGAATTGTTAACCCTTGTTATTGAAATTATTATTCTTATGAATGAATGAAACAACGAATGAATGAATAAGAATTTACTAAGCAGGTATCTTGATACATGTATTGAGAGATGTGCTAAGCACTAAACAAACAAATACAAAAAGAAAGATAGTTTCTATCAGTGAGAAAGGAAAACAATTCATATAAAGAGTAGCAGCCAGAGAGAGGAGTTTTGGATTGAAAAATTACAAGGATGGTAAATGGGAACATAAGAAAATTGATTTACATGTTCTTTCAAGAAATAGTATCGTTAATTTGATTGCTATTCCTAGAATTGGAAGTAGAAATGGGATTGGTTCAGTGAGAGTTAGTGAACGGCCATCAATGGCATGGTGTGAAGATGGTCAAGGAATGGCAATGAGATGGGTCTAAGTATTTATGAAGAATTCTCGGCATTTCTTCCAAGGCAGGAGCTGGAGAGTTGGTCAGGAAGTGAGGCATGAAGATGATCAGAAAGCAGCCATATGCTAAATGTTCCTATTTCATACCTGCTACTTTCTGAATTATCTCTGTCTTCTCATTTCCCTTCTACTTCTAGTTTAAACTCTCTTGATCAGATTAACAAATCTCCAGGAATATAATGTTACTAACCCTAATTAACTGTATTTCATGAATGACCATGAGCTCATCATCCTGACAGCTTAAGCTTGTGTTCCAAAATATATATATCCCTTTTTTAGATACAATCTTATTATCCTTTTCTGTATTTCCCAACTTTTCTTCAGCAATTTTTATCTTCATTTGGTAGCAGGGATCTGTGCTGTGGGGCTTGATCTATTAAAAGGAAATATAGGATGAGAGCTCACAAGCTCTATGGATTTGAATAGATATCTTGATCCTTGGTGTAAGCTTTCAAGAGTTGTTGTTTACCCTTCCTTCTTAAAGAGGACCAAGATATCAGGAAGGTGATGTCATGTCATGCAAGTGAATTAGAATTAAGTGAAGGAGAGCTGTCCAAAATCACCTACCTCATTTTACCCCTCCAGAGCTATCTGGGTCCAGTGACTAGATATAAATCAGGATGACTGGAGATGGCCATGAGGCCAGCCTGTGTTTGTGAGAATTAATGCCCAAATCTTTATTTTTTTTTTCTATTTCTCTTATTTAACTCTGAATACCTAACTTTCAAGAATAATTTTTATAACTAAGTGCTTTTTTGTTGCAACTCTCCACTTTGGCATTGTCCTATCACTACTGCCATCCCTATCCCCCAAAGCTTTGGTTAGTGTCCTTTTACACCATTCCTGAAGCTTTCCCTCCTTTTTCTCAAGGTAAAAACTATTTAGCTTGCTCAGTTGCCTTTGGTATGTAATTAGCAGACTCCTGCCAAAGCCCTAATGCAAGCAGAGATATTATTCAGACTTTATCTATGAAGACTTTTTTTGTAGAAGCTCAATTTCCAGGCCACATCTAACTTTTTTTTTTTACTTCTTTCATGCTCTCTCCTTTTCTCTCCTCCTCTCCTTTCCCCTCTATTCTTGTCTCTTTTTCTCTCCTTTCTTTCTTCTCCTTCCTTCAGTGTTCAAACAAGAGGCAATTACTATATACATGTGTTCTCATCACTCTAGTATTCAGACCAACTTAATCACTCCTTTCAATACCTAGACTTTGTTCCAAATTACTGTTGACTGTCTCCAGAAATAAAAACCAATACAATATTAAAATTTATCTTCTGATCCTGTTTTTTACTTTCTCTGGATGTCAGAACCATGTCCTTTCTATGGCTGGTTCATCTCAGAACTTCCCTCAGCACCTGGGGCTTCCTGAGTCACTATGACCCATTCTGCAAAGCCCACCCCCTTTCTTCCATTGGTGAATTTTTTCTGAAATCTCCCTATTATGGAAGGGCCCAGGCATGCCTGACTACATTCCCCTCCTGGACCTATTTCTGACCTTCTCTATATTTCAAAACTGTCTACACACACACACACACACACACACACACACACACACACACACACACACACACACTTATGCTCCTTTTGTGTTTTGTCATCCCCAATTTGAAAGTAAGCTCCTTGAAGGTAAGACACTTAATACAGTGCCTAATAGTAATAATAATAATCTTGTTTCCTTCCTTCCTTTCTTCCAGGCTCAAAAGATAAAAGCTTGTCATTTACTAAGAATATTCAATTAAATGTGCCATAGGCTCTGAAGGTAATTCCCAATGGGGAGTTTCTAAAAGTATTTGAAGCTGTAAATTATAGCCTCCTAAAATAACTACTTTGAATAGTAGGCAGCTTTCACTAAGATTTATAAGTTCTGGTATATTTTACTTTAGCATCATGTCCTGCATAATCATATTTCACAGTCATTAAGGATTTTTTAATTTATTTTTTAATTAACAAGAATTTTTTTCTCTTCATCTCACCCCTTCCTCCACTCTTGTAAAAGATATGCATAGTTAGGCAAAACAAAGTTCCATATTGGTTCTGTCCAAAATGTGTGTACCATCCTGCATATTAGCCCATCTAATTTCTGTCAAGAGATGAGTACTAAGGTCAAATCCCTGCTACTTCATTATAAAGTCCTCACAGTAGATGATTTGACTGATGAAGAATCAACCATTACTGAGAAGCACAATACCTGAAGTTATTTCTACCATTTCCCAGAAAGACAACTTTGCCTAAAAGGTCTCGGAATTTCAAGTCTTAATTTCCATGTAAAATCATTGCTGTCAAAGGTAATAAGCTTGATAGTAAACCAGCCAAATAATCAATAAGCAGTTATTGATTGCTTGAGCTATTAAGTGCTGGGAGCTAATGAGGTTAATAAATTTTCCACAATACTAAGTGAAAAAGAAAAGAGAGGGGGAAAAAAAAAGAAGACCTAGTTCCTTGGCATATATCAAAGGTGTGCTGGACCTAGCTAGTATCAGCTTGCAAGAACTAGTAAGTTTTGAGTGTGAGCATTTGTATGTTAGAAACAAAATCTTGATGTATTGTTTTGTTTATTGTATTATTTTTATTTATTATTATTATTATTATTACTTTATTATTAAAGTGATAGAAAAAAGATTAAGAGTTCAGATTAAACTTAAAATTGTGTCATGTATATTTTTTTCAGAGAACTTGTTAAATATTTAACAGAACATCCCTTCAGTACACCTACAGTTAGGAGGCATGATTTGGTGGTGATGTGACAAAAGAGAATGGGAGGAATATTGGATAGATAGGAAGAGAAACAGATCAGTGTTACCAGAAATCCAGAAAGGAGAAAGTATCCTAAAAAAGAGAATGTGTATCACTCTCCTATATTGCAGAGAGTATAAGGATTAAAAAATGTCACTATAAAAGGTATTATTGACTGAAAAAAGAATCTAATATGACTGTGTATTTCTCTTGGCCCTTATAAAGTATAAGATGTGGCAACTGAAAGAACTTAATTTCGTTTGAGCTGATGAGGTTGAAAGCCAGACTGCAAAGAGTTTATAAAAAAAGAAAAAGGAAAGGAAGTTGAGACAATAAGTGTAGACAGCAGCAATTAAAGTGGAAAGGAAGACTGAATCGGGTGCTGGAATAATTATGAAAAGAAAGAGATCTTTGTCTTGGCAGTCATCATAATCTAGATTGGATGCTAAATTTTGATAGAATAAAACCCAGAGCAGGGGGATTTGCTGAATGATGGAAGTAGAGAAAGATTTTGGAAACAGTAATGGGGAACAATGACTATTTCTACCCATTTTAGGACTGTCCTAGCAATGAAATCAGTATTAGAATGGATAGTCTACAGAAGCAATATTATTGTGTTTAACTAGGACTTTGTGAGCACCAGAAGATAGGAAAAACACGAGAGGAGTGAACAGGAGAAGTTTGTTAATTATGGAATGGATATTCCAGAGGGCATAGTGTAATGAGTGGGCAGAGTGGAATAAGACCTTGGAAGAATTTCAGTTTGAGGTTGATAGAGTCAAGGTTGATGAGGAGGAAAGAATAAAAAAGTGGGAGGTGGGGAGGAGTGGTTTGTTTATTTAGGCAGTGGGGGATTCAGTATCACTGGAAATGAGAGGAGGGATGGTAGTTTGCTAACCATTAGAAAATGAATTCCAGCAGATTGTCAGTGACTAGAGTAACTTTATGGCAAATCAGTAGACCATTCAAGGTTATGACTCCTGGAAATCTCCCTATGGTCACTGTTTTGGCCTAATCAGACTTGAATAAGTATCCACTATATAAAGAGTTGTTTCCTAAGATTTCTAGACAAAGAAAGTAATCTTACAATTTGACCACACATGCACATAATTCATATGAAATATATAACTAAAAAAAACTGCCAGCATAGCATAACAGATAAAACACTACATTGTCAGTGAAGAGAGGTGAATTTGAGTTCCAGTTCTAATGGCCCCATGCCCAATGACCGAAGGCAAGTTAGTGGAACTCTCTGAATATCTTTCCATCTGTAAAATGGAGCAAGACTAGATTAAAAGCTAAGCTTCTTTCCAGATCAAAGATTTCACAAATTAAATGTATAAACATGTAGTTAATTATAACTAGAGAGATATGTAATTATCTTCTTTTATCCACAGACATTTTATTGTTAAAATAGGACCAACCTAGGTGTCACCTCTTCCATGAAATTTCCCCCTATTAATAGGGATCCCTTTCTTCTTAACTTTCTTATGCCTCACTTTTTTAACCCTTCCATGAAGAAAGTTGAATACACAATGGAGAGAGCACCAGACCTGAAGTAAGGAAGAACTGAGCACAAATCCTTCCTCAGATACTTATTGGCTATGACCCTGGGCTAGTTACTTAACTCAGCATTTCTTGTTTTCATTTTTTGTAAAATGGTGATAATTATAACAGGCTTGTTGTTAGTCCTTGATCATAAGTAAATAGTCATTAAGGGCACTGTGCTAAACACTGAGGATTCAAAGAAAGGAAAAAAGTTAGTCCTTGCTGTCAAGGAGGAATATACATACATACATACATACATACATACATATATATATATACACATACATATATATACATACACACATACATGTGTGTATATATGTATGTATAATATGTATATATATGGATATAAAGTGTAAGGAGATGCAAAAACTTTTAAAAACACAATACAATGACCATTAATAATTTCAGAGAACCAATGATGAAAACATTCTTTCCATTACAAAGTCATGACAGATTTGGGGTGTAAAATGAAATATTGCATACTTCTATTGTTGGAGTAGTAAGTATTTAAGGGTTTTGAAGACCAAACAGAAAATTTTTTATTTTATCCTGGAAATGATAAGGTGTCATTGTAGTTTATTGATAGAGGGATGGCATGGTCAGACTTGGGCTTTGGGAAAATCACTTTGGTGACCAAATGGAAGATGAATTAGGGTGGAGAGAGACTTGAGGCAGATGGATTCACCAAGAAGGGTAATTCAATATTCTAGGTTTAAGGAAACAAAGGCCTGTACCAGAACAGTAGTAGTGTCCCAGGAAAAAAAAAGGATTATATTCAAGACATATTGCAAAGATAAAATCAACAAGTTTTGGCAATGGATTGATATGGTAGTGATAGTGAAGAGTTAAGGATAATACGTAGGTTACAATGTGAGAAACTAGTAGGATGGAATTTCCCTCAAAAGTAAAAGGAAAGTTTTTTGGGAGGTATTTTGAGGGTGAAAGATAATGAATTCCATTTTGGATATTTGAGTTTTTAAGATACCAATAGGATATCCAGTTGTGAGAAATCAAAGGAGATATTTGTAAAGCACTTAGCATATTGCCTGGTACTTAGTAGTCACTTAATAAGTGCATGTTTCCTTCTTTCCTCTACACTTATTATATTCTAACATTCTGGTTATTTGTATTTGTGTTATATAGGGTAGGGTATTGGTGAGCAGGATTGTTAAACCAATTCTATTGCCTTCTTTGCTATATTAATTTGTTGCCTAGATGAGTTTCCTGAAAATACTTCCTCAGGTCCAGAAAGTTGCATCAAAGGATCAGTAATTCATTACTTTTTGTAGCTCTAGGACCCCCAAAAAGAGATTGTTTGAAAACAACTTAATTTTAGATATTTTATTCTCTTCTCTTGGAATGATCCTTTCTTCAATTGTCTCTTTATATCTAGTAAGTATACTCAGTCTAAGAACAGACTATGGTTAATTTTGTTTATAAAGACAAAATAAATATTTAAAACGAAGAAAGGCAAATAAAGATATTTTCTCATGCCCTGGAAAAAAAAAGGCATCAGGCTTGTAAAAGGAAACTTAGAGGTCTATTGACTGGGCAAATCTCAGTAAGACAGCTCTGATCCAACATTCTTTGCAACCAATCTGCCCAAACAGCCTCATTCCCAGAGTCCTGGCCTCTTTCATCTTGGCAACTGCCATGACTGACACTTCCAATCTTCCGGGTCCATATGATTTTTTATGGTATCCTTTTCTACTTCATTCAGTCTTATACATATCTCATCATTGAAGCTGCTCTCCTCGACTCACTATTTATAGAGGCCATTTGTAGCCATGGACTATTATTCTTCATCTTAAGATAGTTTCCTTTCTGATTCACTGAAGAGACTTGTTTATATCTCAGTTTTACAGTTAGTTTGCAATGTACATGTTTCAGTTCATCTAACATCAGGTCTATAACATTCAAGTCTAATTATGGTTAGATCTATGAAACATCAATTTTTTTACATGCTACATATCCTACTATTAGATTATAAGCCCCTTGAGAAGAAGGACTATGTCTTATTCAACTTTGCATTTCCAGATCTAATATAGTATTTTTAATTTAGTAGGCATTTAGCAGATGGTAAATTGGATTTACAGTTCCATATACAATTACTTTTTTGTCCTATTCTGCAATATTCTGCTTTTGTTTCTTAATGTTTTATTTCTTAAGTTCAGAATAAAATAAATAAATATATACCTCAGTCAAAGAGCTAGATCATTTCTCTCAGAAGAAGAAAAAGAAAAGAAAGGCCAGAACAGTAATTAACAGAATTCTAGATAATATAAATGTGGGAACTTGCTATGTAAAATGCTTAAAATTTATTAAGAAATGTTCCTGTAATCATGCCACCAAAACCTCTGTACTCAAATATGCCATATTCATTCACATATTTTCTCTCAGTGTTGAAGTAGTCATATAATATTTATCTTTTCCCCGTATAATTGACTCTGAAGAAATGAACACTACTTCTCCCTAATGTCTACTAGTAACTATTATCAAAACACATTTTAGAGCAAGCATTACCTCTTCCACTACAAAGCTCCAGAAAATGGACTATATATTAGATCTATGTTATAAACTTTTGTAAAAATGAACCAACCTTAAGGCTGATATTCAAAATCATGGATTATGGTTACTTCTTTCTGGGTGAAATGGAGGAAAAAGAGACCAACCCTGAAGTCAATAGAACAGGGTTCAAATCTTTCCTCAGTCACTTACTACCAGTGTGACTTTAGGTAAAGTCACTTCTCCTTGTTCCTTATCTAAATATCCTTATATTTAGTTCTTAAAATAAGAACTTTTATAAACTTATGAATAATGAAATGAACAGAACCAGGAAAACAATTTAACAACATTATAGAAACAGACAACGTTGAAAGCTGAAAGAACTATGAGCAACATAATGAACTAATGATGATTCCAAAAGACCAATGACAAACACATATTCTCCATTATAGATTGACAGGTTTGATATATGAGACACTGTATACATCTACTTAGTAAGTTTATTTTGTTTGACTAGTATTACTTGTTGCCAGGCACTTAGTTAAACCTTCTATATAAATGTTAGTTTTCATAATCATTTATTGTTACTATTATAAGATGGTGTAAAAATTCCCTTCCGGTTCAAAAACTAAGTGCTTATCACATAACTATAATAGAAAAGTCTACATAGCCACAATTATATAAATAACTTAAAATAAATTATCATATTTTCTGTGAATTTATCCAGTTAAGAAAATGTTGGCCAGTGAAATCTTTTAGCAGCTGTCAGAAGGCTAAAACCAGTATGATGCTAATTATACCTTTATATAACATGCTTTTTTATGTTATGTGGTATAACATGCCTTTATGTTATATAGTCTAATATGCTACTGTACAAGAATAAAATGTAGGCCTTCCATAATTAACAAGTATGATTTACTTAATAAATATTTATTGACTATCTGATCTTGTAACAAGAAAAGGTTGAACAAAGATGGAAGTGGGAGAAGAAGGTTCAAGAGAAATGAAGATATAGTAAAAATGCATCTCACTATTCTTAGGAAATTCAAATTCTTGTCTAGATTAATGTCAGGAAAGCCCAAGATACTGAACCAACTTGGAAACTTTAATACTAAGATCTTTTCATTTCTAATGTGATAAATAAGGATAGATATAACAAAAACTTTTTAGGGTCCTCAATAATATTTAAGAGTATAAAGGACCCAAAAGTTGAGACAACTGTGGTGCAAAGAATAGAACTTCTCAGGAGTTTTAGACTCAGTGACTTCTCAAGCTCCTTCCAAAGCTGAGGGTTCTGTGACTTTTCAACAAGCTTAAGGATGGATTCCAGGAAGAAATGGTAGAAAACATCTGGAATTCAGTCTGATAGATGAATTTAAGAAAAATGTCCAGCAGCCTTCTCTGCCTCAAATAGTGACTTCTTAATCAGTCGTTTTAGTCGTATCCAACTCTTTATGAAGCCTTTTGTCATTTTCTGGCAAAGATGCTGGATTGGTTTGCCATTTCCCTCTCCAACTCATTTTACAGATGAGAAAATTGAGGTGAAGAGGATTAAACAACTTGTTCAGACTCACACAGCTAGTAAGTGTCTGAGGCCAGATTTGAACTCATGAAGATGAATCTTTCTGACTGCAGTCACAGCTTTCTACCCTCTTTACCACCTGCTGTCTGCTGGCACTTACTGATATGCTAATAACTATTCAGCCGATGACAGTAAGCACAGATATAAGGCTTCAGATAATATTTTATCAGCTTTTTCACTCCTCAAAGATCTGATTTCTCACTGAATTACAGAGATGGGAAGGATTTTGATGAGTCCTCCTAATAAATTTCACTCATTTCATTTTCTTGATATTCTCCTCAGCCTCATGGCAGACTAATTTTGTTTACACATAAATCTAGACAGTGATATCACTACTTTGGTTAATTTTTTTTAAATTTCTCTCTATTGCTCACTAAATAGAGTTAGATACCTTTGCTAAGTTATTCTAAACCACTATCAATCTGGTACCTCACTACCTATCTTCTGAGTTTTATTGTATATTACTTTCCTCCATGCTCTATGTTCTGGTCAAAGTGGCCCATTCTCTCTTTCTCCCCAAAATGTACCTTGTGCTTTCCTGCATTTTTTTTTTGCTGTAATTATTTGCTGTAGCACTAATGTCTTCTCTCCTCTTCTCAGACTGATAAATTCCTATCCATATTGTAGAGTACAACTCAAATACCCTTTCTTCTCTAAGAAGCCTTCCTTGATCTCCCTCCAGCAATAATGATCCTTTCCCTCAAAACTGACAAAATACTTTGTTCTCCAATCCGCTAATATGAGAACAGCAAACTGTAGCTCATGGCTGCTTTTGTATGGCTTGTGAGCTAAGAATGTTTTTTGTGTTTTAAAATGAAATTTTGTTGTATTTAAACTCTTAGTAGATTATTGCAAAAACAAGAGGACTGCCAGGATGTGATTCTCTACTGCACTTTGTCAACCTGTGATGTAATATATGTAATACTGTCTATCATAGTTACCTTAACTCTTATCTATGTGTTAGATAGCAAACTTCATAGAGGCAGGGACTGTGTCCGGTATAAACTGGTTCTCCTAAAGAGCATAGGGTTCTACATGGGTAAGAGTTTAATAAGTGTTTGTTACATTAATTCATATATTCACTTCCTTTCATTCAAGCATTATTCCAGGCTTTCACAACCATCTTTGATCATAATATTTCTCTTTAAAAAAAAAAAAAAAAAAGAATGAATAAAGAAGGGAAGAAAGAAATG